>NC_139029.1:99751295-99951132 GCF_964662115.1 Mustela nivalis | reverse complement strand
ATTCTTTGTCTTTCAGCATTATGATATGTCTAGGTGTGAATCTCTGTGTTTTTCCTACCTGGAATTTATTGGGCTTCTAGGATATGTAGAATAAGGTTTTTCATCAAATTTAGGAATTCCTCAAATATTCTTTCTGCCTTCTTTTTTCTCCTCTTCTTCTGGGATTCCTATAATGCATTTGTTGGTATATTTGATTTCCCCCCAGGTCTCTGAGGCTCTTTTGATTTTTCATAACTGACCTATCTTCAACTTTGCTGATTCTTTCTTCTTCCTGTTCAAATTTAATATTGATCTTGTCTAGTGAATTTTTCATTTTAATTATTATGCATTTAAACTCCAGAATTTCTATTTGGTTTCTTTTCATATATCATCTTTATTGATATTTTCTATTTCGTAGACATTGTTTGCATACTTTCCTTTAGTTCTTTAGACATGGTTCCTTTAGTTCTCTGAACATATTTAAGATCATGGACTTAAAGTCTTTGTCTAATAAATCTAATGTCTGGGTTTCCTCAGGGACCGTTTCTATTAATTGCTTTTTTTTCTTGTGTATGTGCCATCATTTCTCTTTTCTTTGACTGTTTCATATTTTTTGTTGTTGTTGAAAACTAGACCTCTTAAATATATAACATGACAACTGTGGAAATCAGCTTCCTCCCTTCTCCGGTGTTTACTGTTGTTTCTACTTGTTATGATTATTGTTGTTTGTTTAGTGATTTTTCTGGACTAATTATGTAATCTGTGTAGTGTGTAGTATGTGGCCACTGAAGTCTTTACCCATTTAACTCAGTGGTCAGCTGGTGATTTGATAGAGATTTTCTTAATCACCTGGAACCAATATAATTCCCATTCTTTGCCAAGGGACTCTTGTGTGTTGGGGGTATTCCTTCAACAGTCAGGCAGTTTACAACTTTGCCTTAGCAAGCATTTCTTGCTTATACAGAGCCACAGGTCAGCCAGAGGTGAGAACATAGGGGCTTCACAGCTCTTTTCTGAGCATTTTTACAGTCATGGGAATGTGCACAACCCTGTGTATAAGCATAGCCTTTTAGATTCCCAAAAATACACAGGATCTTTCAAAGCTTCTATGAACATCTCATTCACCAGCTTTTCTTTTTAAGTTCTTGGTTAGTCCATTGTTTGCTCCAACTATTATTCACCTTTTCAGACAGCCCTGAAGTTAAACAATTGATTATAATTATTTTTACAAAGGTGCTTAGGGAAAAGTCTGTTTGTACTGGAAGAATCTAGAGTGGGAGTCAGGTCAAATATAGACAGCAAATGAGGTCAGATATTGACAGCAAGGACAGGAACTACTAGCCAGATGAAATAATGATAATTCTCTGGGAATGAGGCTTTGGAGGCACTCCAGCCCCGTTCTGTTTCCTCTGGTGGCTGCAGTCTGCTAGTTTTCACCATGAATAGAGTATGTTAATTTTCAAGGCTACTATAGAGTTGGTAAGTGAAATACAGAAAAAGTTAAAACATCACAAAATTCTATCTTCTTAATGAAATTTAGCAAGTGTTCTTGAATAAATCCTGCCCAGTTTGCTGCAAGGCTTTTGTTAATTTACTGATTTCTGAAAAAGTTGATTCTGCACAACATTATTTTTCTGGAGGAGAGAGTTTTTGAAGATCTTTACTCTGCCATTTTCACTGGCACCACTTGCTTCCATGCTTTTGAGGCTGTTGTTTTCCTTTCATGAACATCCTTCCCTTCCTAAACACCCTCATGAAAACTTTTCACCTTTAAGGCTCAATCAAAATGTTCCTTCTTCAATGAAGTTTTCCCTAATCTGTCAGACAACATTGCTTTTATTTACTTTAACACCATCAGTTGTCTTGTGTGTATTTATCTCTGTTGTACTTATTATCATGCTGTGTTACAAATAAGTGTCTGTATTTCTCTCATCATTAAAATAGGTCCCTTTCATCTCTCTTGGGTGAGTTTGCAACTTTTCAGTGTGATGCCATGTTTAATGTAAAGAAAAGTGTTATCAGTGTCCTATAGCGTAACTTAAATATACACAGCTATTCTACAGACTTTACTTAAGACTTTAAGGTAAGAAATGCAAAATTAACTTATCAAGAGGTTAAAATCAAGTTATTGATAGGCACTCAAATTGCAGACAGATTTGTCAATTATGTATTTTTCTGTCTACTTTACCAAGCAGTCTTTCTAGAAGTAGTTGGCTTCTACCCAGTTCAGGGTTATCAACTATATGAAGAATAATTACTGTGTCCCACAGCTTGTGGAGAAAAACTATTAAAATTCCCCAGTAATTACAGCCATGGTTTGTTATATTTAACTGGATCATCTCAATTAACCTGAAATATTTATAACAGATATTTTGGTTTAGGAAGCTTCTAGAGATTGTTAATCAAAAGAAGTTATGGTGAACTGTTCTAGGCCCTCAAGCTGGAATACAGAAAACTCCAGATGTGGTTGACCTATATGCTGTTTTTTTCCTGTCCTTTTTGACAGGGCTTTTGTATAATTTATTTGTTGCATGGTGTCATTCAGCACTGCCATTTATCTTAGATCCTAAAAGTTTCATTTAATGATTGAGGTATAATTAGATTGAGCTGGAAAGCTGAAGATTTATATAATCTTTTTCTTAACTGGATATTGAAGAGGAAACCAGAATCTAAGCAGTCCTTGGTGCCAAGAGCCCAAGAATCTTTGGATCTCCCTAGTGCTAATGACTGACTACTCAAGGTTGGAATAAGGTAAGAATTTACAGAGAAACAAGATTATTATTTGAAACAAAGCCACATGAGCTGGAGATAAAGGTTTAGTCTTTACTTCCTGGTTGTTCTGGCTGCTTATGACTGATGAGGGTTGTCATGGTAATGGGAGAGAATGAATTGGGAGGTGGCTATGATAGGCATTGCAGTGCATAGGGGGGATTTAATGTACATATCCTTTGTTAATAGGACTTTGTTGTAGTCTTCCTCTGCGTAGGGCTTGAAATACATCGACTCTCCTGATGCTAGAGTGCAAAATGAAGACAGTAAAAATACACTAAGTTCCGCAAATCAGACTTGTCTCTGTCTTCACTCCATTATCCCATGACCCCAAGGAAGCTTAGCTATGAGGCAGAAAATTGGTAATGAAAAATTTTTAGTGTTTGTATGATAAGTTTAGGAACTATAGTCAAATAGAAAAGAGTTATTTCAATGGGTACTAGTCATTTGGCATTCTGTTCCACCAGGTTTTTTTTAAATGAAATGTTTAATAATTAAAGACTCGTTGATGTTTAGGCATCAGACTTCATTAATTGTTTTCTATTTTTATTGTTGTTATTGTTTTTTATAGACGGTTTGACCTTGATCATTTTTATTTTTAGGGGCCCAAAAGGCCAAATTTTATTTTCTCAATACCAACTGTAGATTATAAACTTCCATAAACCTATGGTAAAAAGCTACGATTTCCTTGACATTTGGTTTCCTTAATCATGTTTCACTAACAAATATTGTGGTTTCTGAGTAGTGAAAGAGAAGTGGAGTCTGAGTGTTCCTTTCAGTGATGATGCCTCCAGTATGTACTTTGAGAGGTTCTTCCTTTCTCAGAGGAAGGATAAGGTATTTTCTCCTATGTAGCCTTTGTGGACTTTCTTCATTTCTTAAAGTCCTGAGGAAAAGCTCAGAAGGAAAATTTTACCTTAGTAGATTCCTGATTTGGATGCCTCCATCAAGAACTCTGTGTTGCCAAGACAAATCATCAGGATACTCATTTGAAGAGTACCTTCTGAAGAGAAATAATAAAGGGGTAAGTAGGGTGGTGGTAATAGTGAGCTTCCTGTGGTTCTATCTAAGATTGAAACTCCTGAGTAGAGAGGAATGATAATGCTCTCCCCAACTTCTGGGAGAGGTGGGAAGAGTATCAGAAACCTGTTGCAGAAAAGCAAACACACATGCACACGCGCACACACACGCACACACACACACTCACACACACACACACACCTCACCCTTCAGAAGGCATTAGCTGAAAAGTTGTTCCACCTTCCTGGGGCAACTGGTTGACTGATGGATGGAGGGCACAACAAAGAGTGGTGTCACTAAGATGTTTCTCTCCAGCTCTGGGAAACCCAAGCGAGTGTGCTAGTCTGCTAGAGCTGCTATAACAAAATACCACTGACTGGGTGGTTTAACCAAAGAAACTGATTTTCTCACAGTTCTTTTTAAAAACTTTTATTTTTAAAAGATTTTATTTATCCATTTGATGAGAGAGAGAGAGAGAGAACACAGGAGTGGGAGCAGCAGGCAGAGGGAGAGGGAGAAGCAAACTCCTGAGCAGGGAGCCCAACTGGGGGCTCAATCCTAGGACCCTTGGGTCATGACCTGAGCTGAAGGCAGATGCTTAACCAACTGAGCCACCCAGGTGCCCCAATTTTCTCACAGTTCTGGAGGATAGAAGTCCAAGATCAAGGTGCCAGTAGGGTTGGTTTCTCTTGAGGCTCCTTCCAGATGACTGCCTTCTTGTGTGTTCTCACATGACCTTTTCTTCATGCAGACATCCTGGTTTCTATCCTTTTCTGCAAAGGACACCAGTCAGATTGGATTAGAGCCCACTCAGAAAGTCTCATTTTAGTTTTATTACCTCTTGAAAGGTCTTGCCTCCAATACAGTCACATTCTGAGGCACTGGGAGTTAGGAATTTAACAAATAAATTTGGGAGGGACATAATTCAGTTCATACCAAGATGGGATGGGAAACTCTACCACTGGGGAGCTGGGGAGAGGGAAGCTCACAAAGAAAGGGAACTGTAATCTACATGGCAACTAATGATCATCTAGTTATAATCAAAGTTGCTGAAGTAGAGTTGAAAGAATTGAAACCTCTGGGATGGTTGGGATCCTCATCCCAATTTGTCTTTCTCCTAGAGCAACAGGAGAAGGTGGCAGCAGCAGTGGGCATGGTATAAAGGAAAATGGTGATGCTCCTGAGCGAAACAAGGATCAGCAACATATCCAATCAGCCATAGATAGATCTACTGAGCAGTCAAGAGAATAAAAAGGTGTAAGACACAGTCCCAGACATTAAAAACTACAAAATATTATTCAAGCACAAGGTAGGAGCATGTGGATAGTTATTAAAGAGAAATGATCCAAGCTGTTACCAAGATTTTTGGAGACTCCTATGTGCCCAACATTGGGCATGACCCAAAGAATTCAGCGCAGAGCAAACAGAGCTGGTCCCTGACCTCTTGTGGCTTCTACTCTGGAGGGGGAGAGAGACTAGCAGCTACACAAATAATTTCAAACTGTGATAAGTGCTTTAGAAGCAAAGGGCAGTGGGACAGGATTGAGTGTGAGACAGAACAAATCCAACTCAAGCAAATTCTGAGGAACTGACATGGAAGCCGAGGCCTCCAAGGTAAGAGTTAGCCAGGAAAATAATCAAAGGGAACTTGTTCCAGCAGAGAGCATTATGTGAGCTAAAAGCAACACATCACTTAAAGAAAATAATAATGTGAAACTTTTTTCTAATTATAAAAATGATGTAGGGTTATAGAAAATATATTTAATACAGGTAAGTATTTAAAAAATTACCTGAAACCGCATTCCTTGAGATAACTACTATGAGAATATGTGTTGTTTTATATGGTAAACTGCAGCTGAAAGCCTTTCTCTTTTTCAGTTTCTCTCCATCCTGTCTCTTCCTCCTCCCTCTCTGTCCCCCCGTGTGAGCCATTTGTATCCCATTTCTTAACTAATGACCACATCTGTATATTTCCATACTTTTTCCAGGTTATTATATATATACTACCTATATATACTACCCTCAGATGCTGATTTAATTGGTTTAGGGGAGGGTCTACACACCTATGTTTTTTAAAACAAACTGAGGGTTGCTGGGGGGAGGGGGTTTGGAGGAAGGGGGTGGGATTATGGACATTGGGGAGGGTATGTGATTTGGTGAATGCTGTGAAGTGTGTAAACCTGGTGATTCACAGACTTGTACCCCTGGGGATAAAAATATATGTTTATAAAAAATAAAAAATTAAAAAAAAAAAAAAAAAAAAGCTCTCCAGATGATTCTATGTGTATGTAGCCAGGGTTGAGAACCACTAATTCTAATTATGCTTTCAAATAGGTGCACACTGTCGTATGATGTGGATGGTCACTTTTTATTCAGCTGTTCCACCATTGATAGGCAATCCTTTTGTCTCCATCATAAATAATGCTCTAATAGTCATTCTTATACTTTTATTTTCTAGCTCACTTGTAAAATGGAAATAATGATAGCACTTATCTCTCTATTGGCTTGTTGTGTAGATAAAGTGGCTTAATATTTGTAAAATATTTAAAACAGTACCTGATATGAAATGTGTCTAAGATATGTTAACTATTATTATTGATGATATCATCATTATTTCTTGTATCTGATACGATTATATATGATTATTTATTGGGGGGGTTGGATTCTGAAGGGTGAGATTTCTGGGATATATTTTTTATAAAATTTTGATAGATATTGCCAGAATACTTTCCAGAAAGGTAACAATGATTCATACTTATATTAACAGTGTTTCAGAAGGATAATTCCCCCTAATCCTTGTCAGCAACAGAATTTTCTACTCTTCTTAGCATTTGCCAGTCAGATTGGTAAAAAGTGATATTACTTCTTTAATTCCTTACTTTATTTTACATTTCCTGCACTATAAGATGAGCTTAATGTCTTTCCTATTTTATTGGTCATTTTGATTTATTGTTGGTGGTGGTGATTGTGTGTGCATGTGTGTGTGTGCATGTGTATGTGTGTGTGTGTGTGAGAGAGAGAGAGAGAGAGAGAGAGAGCACGTGCAGAAGAGAGATTCTCCTTTTATTTTGCTTTGCCTATATTTTCTATTGGAATATTTGTCTTTTTCTTATCCTTTGTGAGAGCTCTTTGTTGACACATATAGTGACCTTTTTTCTTCATTTACCTTGTGGAATATTTTATCCCGAACCATTATTTACCTTCTTAGTTTTTTGTGGTGCCTTTGTTCACGTAATCAGTTTTAATGTTTGTATCATTAAATATATCTATATTTTCAATATGCCCTCTGGGTTTCTTGATTGAAACCCAATTCCCAGATTTTAAATATATTCTCTTAAAATTTATTTCAAGATTTAAGAAATTTGAATTTATTTTACTTTAAAAATGTGGTGTGTGGTAGGATGAAGGAAACTTAATTTTTTTTAGGGTAGAGAGCCAGTTTTTACACCAGCATTTTTAAAATAAGGCATCCTTTCTAGCTTGGTGCTTTTAGAGAAATACAAAAGATAATTGGAGCTAAAATGTTATGGGAATGGAGGAGAGCAGTGGCGAGAAATGAGAGCTGAGAAGTAGTCGGGCTTCAGGTCACAAAAGATGGTAGGCATAAAAAGGACTTTGGAACTTACCACAAAAATGCGATTCCAAGGGTGCCCAGCAGTTCAGCATCTGACTGTTGATTTCAGCTTGGGTCATGATTTCGGGAGTGTGGGGTTGAGTCCCGCATCAGGCTCTGTGTTTTGCCAGGAGTCTGCTTGTCCCTCTCCTTCTGCTCTTCCCTCCACTCATGAGCATGTGTTCTTTCTCTCTCTCAAATAAATAAATATCATCATTTAAAAAATTATTTAAAAAGTACAATTCCATTTAAGAGTTTGAGCAGGAGAGTGATGTGGTCCAATGAAAATTTTAAGATTTCTCACCCCAGGAGTCTCATATCTCTTTGGGGCTCCCATCCATATATATGTAATAAAAATCAGGTCCCCCCCCCCTTCTATTAAAAAAAAATTCTTGCTCATCCCAGTGTGGAAGTGGTGCTAAGGTACAAGTAAGGAAGAAGAGGGATGGTTTATATTGGTGTAGTCCAGGGGATATGTGATGATGATGTCGAAAAGCTGTGGACTGGTGGTCAGGGTTGGATGAATAGACCCAAGAGCTATTCTGGAGGCAGACAGGGTTGATGGGAAGATTGAATGTGGAAGGCGAAGGATGGGAAAGAGTCAAAGATGACTTCAACTTGGGGATGATGATGGGTCCTTTTTCTGATCTCCATAAAACCAGATGGAGAACAGATTTGAGAGAAATATCAAGAATTTAGTATGAAAGAGGTGAAAACAATCATAAAAGAACATTATTATGTAAAGTCTGTGGCAGTCAACTTGAGAATTTCGAGGAAATAGATGGTTTTTGAGTCAAATGTAAACTGCCAACACTGACCCTAGAAGGGGTAGAAAAATTAAATGTACCAGTAGCATTGGGAGATATTTAAAAATGGAGATTTTTCACTTTTCAAAGGAACAGACCTGGCCAGAATGCTTTGGTAGCTAAACTGTATCTAAAGCTTTGAAAAAAAAAATTTCTTATATTACTTAAGCCACTCTAGACTACTGAAGATATAGATGAGTTGCAGTATTGTTTCCAGGCAGAAACCTTGAAACAAAGGGAATGCCCATCAGAAGTGGAGTAAGTTGTGACACTTATACCATGGACTACTATATAGCTATTTAAAGAGTGAATTCTGTCTATAGCAGCAAACATGGTAGAGCAAGGGTTCAGGAGGGATGTATATACTACATTGTTAGGGGGCAAGATGCAGAGAAAATGTGTATAATACTATCCTATTTTTCTGAAAAGAAACAGCAAAGCAAAACCTAAATGGTATGTGTATACAAATGTAGAGGCAATGTAGAGTTCTTACTTTTTCTTTGTATATTTCAAATGGCTTCACTTGTTACCATGAGAATATATTACTTTCATGATAAAAGATGAAAACTAATCAATTAGATTTTAGATATATTGATTTTGAGAAATCAAAATATCTAGAAGGAAATGCCAAATGGTCAAGATACCATAAGATCTGGTGTTTGGGATAGAGGTGTGAGCTGGAGATCATCAGTGAGAGAGTCATGGCAGTGGGACATTTGAAATCATGGGTGTGAGTAGGACTGCTAAATGGGTATGTAAAGTAAGTGAAACATAAAACAGAAGGCCACACTAGAAGGAACTCTGGCAAAGAAATGTCCAGTGAAAGAGGAAGGACCAATGAAAGAGACCAAGATGGAGCACACAGAAATGCCACCAGGCAAACAAGTGTTTCTGGGACAGTAGACATTGAGTGGTGTGAGGTTCAGAGGGACCTCACTTTGATAGAAGTGGTCTTCACAGATAACCCAGAAACCCATGAGAAATAATCTCTCTCGCCACCCCTACCATTTCCTTTTCACCACCAGAATATTATTGACAACCAATTGTTTCACATCCTTCACAGTTTCTTTCTAAATAGCACAAGGACAGGTTTTTACAAGTACTGTTGACTCAAAGAAACAAAGCTTCCTTGAGTAAGCTCTCATGCTTGAACACCATCAAATGGGGTTAGAGGAAACTGGGCTGATCTATGGAGAAACCAATGCCTTCAGACAAGGCTTTGAAAACAAAATTTTCTACTAGAGGCATGAATGAGGAGCTGAATGGACCAAATTTGTAGGAAAGGCCTGTGACTGTGGTAGACCCTACCCAAGGACCTCTCAGAGCAGCCATTCTGGTCAAAGTTCTAGAGACTTTATGTATTGCTCAGATCTCTCTTCTTCTTTCTAACCCTACTAATCTTACCTTGGTTCACTGCTTAGTGGGATCACCTCTGAACCAGTCTCCTGTGTGTGGCTTCTCAGGTTTTCCACGTAATGGTTCTCCACGTAATGGTAGGTTGTGCACTGCACAAGGATCCCTATGTTAGGGCTGAGCAGGGCTAACATCTAATGTGCTCTACTTACCAACCCATGAGACTCTGTGTGGACTGCTTCATTCTGGAAGGTCTTGCTCACACTGGTGTGGTCAGCTCAGCAAACATTAGCCTTGTAGTATTGGGAAAGGGGCCACCCTTCTCTGGTTTGCACACTGGTGTTGAAGTGTCTAGTATCAGTTCTGAGTCCCATGACAACAACGAACCAGACACATTCTCTGCCTGCAAGGCTGACAGGCCATTTGAGATGGATAATCCCATACACAAGTAGCTGCAAAGTAAGTTACTTACTTTTTTTAAATATTGCTTTAAAAGATTTTATTTATTTATTTGACAGAGAGCAAATATAAGCAGGGAAAGTGGCAGGCTCCTGCTGAGCAGGCAACCTGATGTGGGACTCAATCCCAGGACCCTGGGATCATGACCTGAGCTGAAGGCAGCGGCTTAACCCACTGAGCCACCCAGGTACTCCATAAAGTAAATTACTTTAAAGAACAGTTTCTAACATATCAGTGTATTGTTCAAAATTCTTCAAAGACTTCTCCACTGCCTACAAGGAAAAATAAAAATATCTTAGCCTGGAATTCAGTGTCTTGTGATTTCTCTGAACTAGTCAGGCATCCTCTAGGTGGTCTGCTGGTACCACAGTCCCTGACAGTGCCTATATGCCTGTCCGGATGATATCCCTGGCTTCAGATACGCCCTCCCACCCATCTCTCATAGCATTCACCTCAGTGTGCTCTCAGTGTACTGTCAGCCTTCCCCTCCATGATTCCCTGCCGCAATTTGTCTGGACCAGCTGGAGAGCACCCATCAGTACAGGACTGATGGTACCATTCTTTATATTTTGGCCTTGACTCTCTAATTTTACCAAAAGAAGGAAGCTGTGGAATTGGTAGGATCTTTGCGTTGTTGGCACCCAGCACAGAACTTGTATCAAGCAAGAGGGTGGTGAGTTTGGTTGTGTAGTCTGAAGATTCTTTTAAAATTTCCCAAAGTACTTGCAAATATTTCTGTCAGATGCTTGCCCCTGAAGTTATATAGCTATCTTGAAAAGATAGACATGTACTGCAAAATGATTTATGAATGTTCTCTTACTGCCTCTGACCTATATTTTTGTTTTCTTCTGTTTATGTCTTTCCTGCATCAGCATGATACATCTTAATAAAGAAAACCAGCACAGACATAAATACTTTACAGCTGTGCTAATAACATTTTCCTACTTTCAAACGTTTGTATTGAAACTGTTCTCTAATTATGCAGAATAATATTGGCAAAACTAGAAAGCAAATATAAGAGAAGCATCAAGAAATGAGCTTTTTAAAATTTTAATGACAATTTGTAGCATTTATACCTTTTGCTGATTATAAGTAGCATATATTCATTATAGAAAATGTATTAAAAATGCACCCAAAAAAGCCTATAATTATTCTACCATCGCAAAATAACAACGATTAACTTCATTTTATATTTTTCTTCCCCCTCCTTTTTCCTACATCCTCTTAAAAATTTCCAGAATACCTGGTTATTAAAATGTATCATTCAGAAAGGTTACTGTCCAAGGCAGTAATAGGACATTTACATGTCCAAAATGACCCTCCTGATCTTTCTCTCATAATATTAGACTTAATTATTTCAATCTGACTTATTAGCCTTCTGATTTTGAAGTTTAAAACCATGACTAGCATTTTAATAAATAGCAGTACATGAGCTCAAATAACAAGAGTTCAAAACAGACACTACTGGATGTCTGATCTCTGATTCCACATGTAAGTAGCTTGGGAGTCCTTACTAAATGTTAGTAAATGTTAGTCATTTACTACAAGTAAAATGCTGAACATACCCAAAACATCAACTACTCTTCTTGGATTTATAAGAGAGAAGATGCCACAAGGCAGACCAATTCCCTCCAAACTGAAGAGACAGACAGGTGAATACAGAGAGTCCCAGCTTCTCAGAGCAGGAATGTGGAGAAAGAAACCTCCCTGGGAACCAGCAGCAGGACAGGAAAACCTGAACTATGGTTGACACACTGTTGGAGGCTCAGTGCAGACAACTCTGAGATAAAAACTCCAGTGACCCAGTCATGAGGGGCCCCCACACTTTTGTGAGATTTACCTTTAGGATCACTACCAGATCCTTACAGTAATTACCAGGAAAAAAGTCCTCATGCTTCCTGCAGGGAAGGGAAAAGGAACCATTTTTAAATACACCAGAACAATCTGTTCTTTTCATCAAGGCCTGCCTTTAGCAGAAACTCATTAACCAAAGCCTATACTGCTGGGGTATTACCAAGAATTAACCTGGAAGAAGGGAAAGACCCAACTCCAATAAGCTTTAGCCCTCTGTAGGAAAAAACAAAATAGCCAACTCCTGCCCACTCTAACCATCCTGTCCCACTTCAGGAGGGGAAGAAAAAACTAAGAAACTAATGAAGGTCACAGTCTAGAGGCATAGGCTCACTGAAAGTCTGCAACGTAATCATAGAACTGGAGAAGGCTTCCTCTTCCCCTGGACCTCAGCACCACCTTACTAAAGGCCTATTTACAGCAGTTCCTTTGATCCAGAATGTCCAGCTATCACGAAAAATTACAAGCACATGAAAAGACAAAAGTCACAATCAGAATCAGACATTACAGGAATATTGAAAGTATCAGATAGGAAATTTAAAACAGTAATGCTTAATATGTGAAGGGCTCTCATGGGTAAAGTAGACCACATATAAGAACAGATAAGCATTGTAGGCAGAGAGATGGAAATCCTAAGAAAGAACCAAAAGGAAATGCTGGAGATAAAAACCACTGGAAGAGAAATGAAGAATGCTTTTGATGTGCTCATGACCGGATGCACTGAGGCAAAAATCGGTGAACTGCAGACTATCTCAATAGAAATCTCCAAAACTGAAAAGCAAAGAGGACAAAGATTGTAAAGAGCAGAATAAAACATCTAAGGACTGTGGGACAACCACGAAGAGTGTAACATACATGTAATGAGAACACAGGAAGAAACAGTGAAATAAGAAGAAGAAATATTTGAAACAATAATGACTGAGAATTTCCCCAATCAAATGGCATATACCACACCACAGATCCAAGAAGCTCAGAGAACACTGAGTCCACTTAGTGCCAAATGAGTCAAACAAAACAACAAAAATAAAACAAAACAAAACTAAAACTAAATCTAGCCATGTCATATTCAAATTACAGAAAATTTAAAAAATGAAAAATCTTTGGAAATTTTTTGGAAGAAGGGAGAAAACACCTATCTATAAAGAATAAAGGTAAGAATTATCTCTCACTATTCCAAAATGATGCAAACAAAAAGCAGGTGGAGTGAAATATTGAAAGTGTTGAAAGAATAAAAACCACCAATATAGTATTCTGTACCCTGTGAAATTGTCCTTCAAAAGTGAAGGAGAACAGCAATCAGACAACAAAAAGAAATAAAAGGTATTCAAATCGGAAAAGTAGTCAAGCTCTCTCTTTTCACAGATGACATGATACTCTGTGGAAAACCCAAAAGACTCCACTCCCAAATTATTAGAATTCATACAGCAATTTAGTAATGTGGCAGGATACAAAATCAATGCACAGAAACCAGTTGCTTTTTATTTACTAGCAATGTAGAGAAAGAGAAATTAGAGAATAGAAAGAGAAATTAGAGAATCAGTTCCATTTACAATAGCACCAAAACCCACAAAAATCATAAGATACCTTGAAATAAATCTAACCAAAAAGGTAAGGATCTGTACTCTAGGAACTATAAAACACTCATGAAAGAAGTTGAAGAAGATGCAAAAAGATGGAAAAACATTCCATGCTCATGGATCAGAAGAATAAACATTGTTAAAATGTCTGTGCTGCCCAGAGCAACCTATACTTTCTATGCCATCTGGATGAAAATATGAATGGCATTTTTTAAAGGGCTGGAACAAACAATCCTAAAATTTGTATGGAACCAGAAAAGACCCCTAATTGCAAGGAGATGTTGAAAAAGAAAAAGCTGAGGGCATTGCTTTGCCTGATTTCAAGCTTTACTACAAAGCTGTGATCACCAAGACAGTATAGTACTGGCACAAAAACAGACACATAGAACAATGGAACAGAATAGAAAGCGCAGATATGGGCTCTCAACTCTGGCCAACTAATCTTCAACGAAGCAGGAAAAAATATCCAATGGAAAAAAGACAGTCTCTTCAATAAATGGTGCTGGGAAAATTGGACAGCTATATACAAAAGAATGAAACTAGACCATTTTCTTACACCACACACAAAGATAAACTCAAAATGGATGAAAGACCTCAACATGTGACAGGAATCTATCAAAATCCTAGAGGAGAACATAGGCAGTAACCTCTTCAACATCAGCCACAGCAACTTCTTTCAAGACACATCTCCAAAGATAAGGGAAAGAAAATAAAAAATGAAGTTTTGGGACTTCATCAAGATAAAAATCTTCTACATAGCAAAGGAAACAGTCAATGAATCAAAGAGGTAACTCAAGGAATGGGAGAATATATTTGTAAATGACACTATAGACAAATGGCTGATATCCAAGATCTATAAAGAGCTTCTTAAATTCAACACCCAAAAAAACAATTAATCAAGCCAAAAAATGGGAAGAAGACATGAACAGACACTTCTCCAAAGAAGACATACAAATGGCTAGCAGACACATAAAAAATGTCCATCATCATTATCCATCAGGGAAATTCAAGTCAAAACTACATTGAGGGGCACCTGAGTGGTTCAGTTGTTATGCATCTGCCTTTGACTTGGCTCACAATCCCGGCATCCTGGGATCAAGCTCCACATCTGGCTCCCTGCTCAGTGGGGAGCCTGCTTCTCCCTCTCCAGCTTACCCTGCTTTCGTTCCTTCTATTGCTGTCTCTCTCTATCAAATAAATAAATAAAATCTCTAAAAAAAAAACCACATTGAGCTACCACCTTACACCAGTTAGAATGGCAAAAATTGACAAGGCAAGAAACAACCACCATTGGAGAAGTTGTAGAAAAAGGGAAACCCTCTTACACTGTTGGTGGGAATGCAAGCTAATACAGTCACTTTGGAAAACAGTGCAGAGATTCCCCCCAAAATTAAAAATAGAGCTACCCTATAACCCATCAATTGCACTAGTGGGTATTTACCCCAAAGATACAGATGTAGCAAAAAGAAGGGCCATTTGTACCCCAGTATTCATAGCAGGAATGGCCACAGTCACCAAACTGTGGAAAGAGCCCAAATGCCCTTCAACCATATCAATGGATAAAGAAGATGTTGTCCATATACACAGTGGAATATTATTCACCCATCAGAAAGGAGGAATACCCAACTTCTGCATCAACATGGATGGGAGTGGCAGAAATTATGCTGAGTGACATAAGTCAAACAGAGAAAATCAATTATCATATTGTTTCACTTATTTGTAGAACATAAGGAATAGCATGGAGGACATTAGGAGAAGGAAGGGAAAAATGAAGAGGGAGAAATCAGAGTGGGAGAGGAACCATGAGAGACTATGGACTCCAGGAAACAACTGGACAGACAGGTGAATACAGAGAGTCCCAGCTTCCCAGAGCAGAAATGTGGAGAAAGAAACCTCCCTGGGAACCAGCAGCAGGACAGGAAAACCTGAACTATGGTTGACACACTGTTGGAGGCTCAGTGCAGACAACTCTGAGATAAAAACTCCAGTGACCCAGTCATGAGGGGCCCCCACAATTTTGTGAGATTTACCTTTAGGATCACTACCAGATCCTTACAGTAATTACCAGGAAAAAAGTCCTCATGCTTCCTGCAGGGAAGGGTTTTAGGAGGGAGGGGGGTGAGAGGATGGGTGAGCCTAGTGATGGGTATTAAGTAGGGCATGTATTGCATGGAGTACTGTGTGTTATATGCAAACAATGGATGATGGAACACTACATCAAAAACTAATGATGTACTGTATCGTAACTAACATAGAAAAAGAAAGAAAGAAGAAACACACACACACACAAATCCAAAAAACAAAGGTGAGGGAGAAAGGAAGACTTTCTCAGACAAAAATTGAGAGATTATGTTGCCAGGTAGACTTGCCTGGAAAGAAACATTAAAAGAAGTTCTTCAGAGAAGGAAAATAACATAGGTCAGAAGCTTGGATTTACATACAGAAAAAAAAGAGCACTGAAGATTATAAAATGAACAACCTTTTTTTCCCTAAATTTTTATTTAAATTTCAGTAACCTAACATACAGTGTAATATTAGTTTTAGGTGTACAATTTAGTGATTCAGCACTTTCATACTTTACCCAGTGCTCATCACAAGTGCATTACTTAATCCCCATCACCTATTTCAACAATGCCCCTCCCTTCTCCTCTGGGAACCATCAGTGTATTCTCTATAGTTAAGAGTATGTTTCTCGGTTTGTCTCTTTTTTTCCTCCCTATGATCAGTTGTTTTGTTTCTTAAATTCCACATATGAGTAAAATCATATGGTATTTGTTTTTCTCTGACTGACTTATTTTACTAACATAATACTCTCTAGCTCCATCCATCTTGTTGCAAATGACAAGATTTGATTCTTTTTAGTGGCTGAATAATATTCCATTGTGATATAGACAGACAGATATAGATACAGATAGATATAGCACATATCTTTATCCATATGTCAATTGATGGATACTGGGGCTATTTCCATAATTTAGCTATTGTAAATAATGCTGTTATATACATGGGGGGGGGTACATATATCCCTCTGAATCAGTATTTTTATATTCTTCGAGTAAATACCTAGTAGTGTATTTGTTGGGTTGTAGGGTAGTTCTATTTTTAACGTTTTGAGGATCCTCCATACTGTTTTCCAGAGTGGCTACACCAGTTTGCATTCCCACCAACAGTCTCAGAGGGCTCCCCTTTCTCCACACCCTCACTAACACCTGTTGTTCCTTGTGTTGTGGTTTTATCTATTCTGACAGGCGTGAAGTGATATCTCATTGTAATGAGCATTTCCGTGTGGTAAGTGATGGTGAACATCTTTTTGTGTGTCTGTTGGCCATCAGTCTATCTTTTTTAGAGACATGTCTGTTTATGTCCTCTGCCCTTATTTTAAGTGGATTATTTGTTTTGGGGTGTTGGATTGTATAAGTTCTTTATATATTTTGGATACCAATCCTTTCCAGATATGTCACTTGTAAATATCTCCTCCCATTCCAAGGGTTGCCTTTTAGTGTTATCAATTGCTTCCTTCACTTTGCAGAAGCTTTTTATTTTGATGTAGTCCCAGTAGTTTGTTTTTGTTTTTGTTTCCTTTTTCCTCAGGAGACCTATCTAGAAAAAAGTTGCTATGGCTGATGTCAGAGAAATTACTGCCTGTGCTTTCTTCAAGAACTTTTATGGTTTTGGGTCTTACATTTAGGTCTTTAATTAATTTTGAGTTTGTCTTTATGTATGGTGGAAGAGAATGGTCCATTTTCATTCTTTTACATATTTCTGTCCAATTTTCCCAACACCATTTATTGAAGAGAGTGTCTTTTATCCATTTGTCTTTATGTATGGTGGAAGAGAATGGTCCATTTTCATTCTTTTACATATTTCTGTCCAATTTTCCCAACACCATTTATTGAAGAGAGTGTCTTTTATCCATTAGATATTCTTTCCTGCTTTGTCAAAGATCAATTGACTATATAATTGTGGGTTCATTTCTGGGTTTCCTATTCCTTTCTTTTGATCTATGTGTCTATCTTTGTGCCATCACCCTACTGTTTTGATTACTACAGCTTTGTGATGTAATTTAAAGTCCAGAATTATGATGTTTTCAGCTTTGCTTTGCTTTGCTTTGCTTTTTAAGATTGTTTTGGCAATTGAGGGTCTTTAGTGGTTGCATACAAATTTTAAAATTGCTTGTTCTGTGAAAGATGCTGTTGCTATTTTGATAGGGATAGCATTAAATGTGTAAATTGCTTTGGGTAGTATAGATATTTTAACAGCATTTGTTAAAAATTTTATTTTTTTATTCTTAACTGAGCTAACAGAAAACAGTTTGTTCAAAATAATAGCAACAATGTATGCAATTGGGGCATCTGGGTGGCCCAGTCGGTTAAGTGTCTGCCTTAGGCTCAGGTCACGATCCCAGAGTCCTGGGATTGAGCCTCATGTCAGACTCCCTGCTCAACCAGGAGTCTGCTTCTTCCTTCTCTCTCCTTTCTCCCGCTCATACTATCTGTTTCTTTTTAATAAATAATAAAAAAAAATCTTTAAAAACAAAAACAACAATGTATTCAATTATGTATGCTTATGTATATTCTATGTGTATGTATTATTTATGTGTCCTTATATACAAGTAAAATGAATGATAGCAATGATACCAGGGAGAGATGGGATGGGAGGAAGGAATTAGGATAATTTTGTTGTTATAAGGTATTCATACCACCCATAAAGTGGTATAGTGTTATTTGAAGGTAGACTTGAATTAGTTGTAAGTGTATATTGCAAACCCTAGGTCAAAACAATTAAAAAATTTTTTAAATGAGCAAATCAAATCTAACAACACTGAAGATACAATACCAAGATTGAAACATAATATAAACTATGGACTTTGGGTGATAATGACGTTCATCAGCCGCCCAAATCTCTACTCTGGTGGCAGATGTTGGTAATGGGGGAGGCTGTGAATGTGAGGGGAGTGGGGAGGGATCTATAGGAGATTTCTGCACCTTCTCTCAATTTTTCTGTGAACCTAAAACTGCTCTAAAAAAAAAAAAAGTCTTTTTAAAGAAAGGCACTATTTGGTTACTTTACAGAATATTTATATATTTTCAATAAAATAACAGAATATATTATGAGGAATCTGGTAACTTGATTTTATTTCCATTATGATCAATATGGTTGGGTTTCTGTGTTTTAAAAATTATCTATGGTAATACTTTTTTGGTGAAAATTTCTATGAATTTTAACATATATTTGATTCAAGAAAACCCCACCCAAATTGGGATACAGAACAGTTCCACCAGCCCAAAAGTTCTCTCAGCTATCTGCTTGTAGTCACATCCTCACCTCACCCCAAACACCCTGACAACCACTGATCTGTCCTCCATCATTATAGCTTGATTTTTTTTTTTGAGAATTTTCCAGAATGTCAAATAAATGGAATCATACAGTATGTAACATTTTGACATTGGGTTCTTTCGCTCAGCATGGTATATTTCAGTCACTCATGTTCTGTTTAGCAGTAGTTTGTTGCTTTTTGTTGTTGCACAGTAGTTTGGTGGGCAAGTCCCAGTTTCTTTATCCATTTACCTGTTGAGGAACTTTGGGGGGATATCCAGCTTTTGACTATCACAAATAAAGCTGCTGCAAATGTTTGCATACAGGTTTTCATATAATCCAAGTTTTCATTTCCCCCAGCTATAAACCTCACTGTGGGATTGCTGGGGCCAAATTTATATTTAGCTTTTTGAGAAGTCACCATGCCATTTTCCAGAGTAGCTGTACAATTTCACATTCTGAGCAGAACTGTATTGTGTTCTAGTTGCCCTGTATACGTGTCAGCACTTGGTATTGTGAGATTTTAGCCATTCAAAAGTATGTAAGAAATGGTATCTTATTGTGCTTTTAATTTGTATTCTTCTAATGGTCAATGATTTTGATTATCTTTTCATGTGCTTATTTGCCATTCTTATATCCTCTTTGGTGAAATGTCTATTTCAGTTCTTTTCCCATATTTTTTTTTAAAGATTTTATTTTTTTGACAGAGAGATCACAAGTAGGCAGAGAGAGAGAGAGAGAGAGAGAGAGAGGAGGAAGCAGGCTCCCGGCCCAGCAGAGAGCCGGATGCGGGACTTGATCCCAGGACCCCGAGATCATGACCTGAGCTGAAGGCAGAGGCTTAACCCACTGAGCCACCCAGGCACGCCCCCCCCCCCAATATTTTAATTGTGCTATTTGTTTCTTGCTCTTGAGTTTGAGAATCCTTTGTATATTCTGGATACAAGTCCATTATGGAGTATGCAGTTTTCAGATATATTTCTCCTAGTCCTTAGCTTGTCTCTTCATTCTCATAATAGTGTCTTTGGAAGAACAAAAGTTTTTAAGTTTGATGAAGTCCAGTTTATCAGTTGTTGGTTTTCTTTTATTGTTGTTGTTGTTCTTTTTTTTTTTTTTTTTTTAATGGATCATCTGTTTGGTGTTATTCCTAAGACCTCTTTGCCTAACCCCAATCACAAGGATTTATCCTGTGTTTCTTCTAAAACCTTTATTGTTTTATGTTTTTCATTTAGACCTATGATCTATTTTGAGTTAATCTTTATGCAAGGTGTGAATTTTATACTAAGGTTTCTTTCTTTCCTTAAAGATAACTTATTGCTCCAATACCCATTTGTTGAAAAGAACATCTTTCCTCCACTGACCTGTGTTTTTACACTTTGTCAAAGATCAAATGTTGTATTTGTGTAAGTCTATTTCTGGAGTTTCTATTTTGTTCCATTGATCTCCATGTCTGTATCTTCTATCTGTATCTTTTAACTAAAAAAATTTTAAAAACCCAAAAAACCCAAGCCAGAAATATTTGTCATGTGTCATGAGCAGTAGAGGGTGGATGAGGGACAAGGCAGTCCCCTGTGTGCCCGAGAGCTAGCAGTGACCGAGCCGTCCTGTCCTACCTTTGTCCTGCCACCTCCTGGCTCAGACATGATGGAAACTGAGCGGGGCGGATCGGTAAAGTTACCAGTTAAGTTCACGGTGTAACCAGTTAACAAAACTAAATGTCTTCTTCCTTAGAGACTCTTCCTCGCAGTGTGTCCATTGTGCTGTCAACAGAAAAATAGGCCAGACTCACATAACTCAGCGCAGAGGGAAGGAAGCTATACCCTGGCTTAAGGAAAAGTTTCAGATGAAAATACCACTCTGCTTCCCAGGCGGGGTAATAGGAAAATGGAAACATGTTTTACGATTTTATTTGAAAATAAATTGTCATGTAAGGCATAGCAGGAGTTTTATTACATCAACAACTGGTATCTGTTAAAATACCCGTTTCTGGGTTGCCTTTCCGCATGGGCCCTTTGAATGAGGAAAATCATTCCTTTGAATGAGGAAAATCTAGAATGACATTCCAGTGCACAGAAATATAGATGGATGGACACACAGAGAGATGGAGACATTTCTAGATAGCCTCCTTTCCTCTCCCCTGGCCCAAGCGGGGATCGTTTAATATATACGCCATTCTGTAACTAAAATAGGTTGTCTTGGCTGCACAGAAAGCTGGGGCTGATAGCACTAATGATTTCTTTTGATCACATTTCTTTTTGATCATATTTCTTTTGATACAAGTGGTAGAGTCATGAGTGTTAAGTAAACATGTTTTCTCCCTTCAGGCTGATGTTGGAGGACTTCTCTTTCTGGATGTATTAGGATAACACTTGCAGCTAAGAAATAATGTACTTTTTATTGACATGGCCAGATGGACTCATTACTTGTCCGAAGACACATGGGTGTTTGGATTCCAAGATCCACATGGCATCTTCTAATTATTGAACACTTTTTCAGCCATCCGGACAGTTTTAGGTTATGAATAGTGGCTTCTTTAGTTATGTGTGCTGCCAAAGGGAGCTCGAATAGTGGCTTCTTTCATATCTTGTCCTTTTGCCCTGCTCTTTCTGAGTCGAAGCCAGCATTTAAAAGGGACATTATCTGGGGAGGTATGGGTGGCACAGTCAGTTAAGTGGCTTCCTGCAGCTCAGGTCAGAATCCCAGCATCGAGTCCCATTTCAGCCTCCTTGCTCAGCAGGGAGTCTGCTTCTCCTTCTGCCTGCTGCAACCCCTGCTTGTGCTCTATCTTTGTCTCTGTCCCTCTCTTGGACAAATAATAAAATCTTTTTTTTTAAAAAAGATTTTATTTATTTATTTATTTATTTATTTTTAAAATATTTTATTTATTCGTTGGGCAGACAGGGATCACAAGTAGGCAGAGAAGCAGGCAGAGAGAGGAGGAAGCAGGCTCCCTGCTGAGCAGAGAGCCTGATGCGGGGCTCGATCCCAGGACCCTGGGATCATGACCTGAGCTGAAGGCAGAGGCTTAACCCACTGAGCCACCCAGGTGCCCAAGATTTTATTTATTTATTTGACAGAGATCATAAGTAGGCAGAGAGGCAGGCAGTGGGGATGGGGGAGGATTCAGGCTCCCTGCTGAACAGAGAGCCCAATGCGGGGGTGGGGGTGGGGGCTCCATCCCAGGATCCTAAGATCATGACCTGAGCGGAAGGCAGCGGCTTAACCCACTGAGCCACCCAGGGGTCCCTAAACTCTTTTTTTTTTTTTTAAAGTGAACTTATCTGATTCCCTTTCTACTATGATTAATGGTCCTCCCAAATTGAATGAATGAGCATTCACTCATTATTTACCTTTTACTTTTCTCACTTTATCTTCTGCCTCTAGGTAGGATGAGACTGAAGAATGAGGAAAGGGTACACAGTACAACTGGTGATAGATACAAGTAAACCAGCAAGTGGTCTAGGAGCACTGACATAGAGTCCCCTACTCAGCCTGGAGAATCAGAGAAGGTCTGTATATGAGTTGGCCTAGTGAAGGAGGAAGGAGGTAGGGGAGAGTAGGAGAGTACCCAAGCAGAGAGCTTTGCCTATGAAAGGGCCAGGGAAGATGTCCATGATTTTCCAGAGGACTGCAATGATATTAGTATTTCAGGAGTACAGAGTGCAGAGGTGGGTTTTGTATTGTCCAGTATTTGTTAGTACAGTGTTGTTTCAGTACACACACACACACACACACACACACACACCCTAGACCATCCTCCCTACCTCCCTAGATAGAGAATATATTCTTGCGTCTGCCATCAGCCCCACCCCTTTCCATTGTTCTACTCTATCCTGATTATTTTATTACCTTCCCCACCCACGTAGGCATTTGAGTTGGGACCATCGGCCTCTGAATTTAGATTAGACAAAGATCAAGCTCAAACTATCTCAGTTGCCATTTCTGGTATGCCGGAAAGGAGACTAGCTTTTCGATGGGAACCTGAAGACCAATACAGTGAAAGATCTTACCCCTGAGATAAGACCAGGATGGTTACTCACATCCTCTTCCCGGGAGGAAAATGGAGTATGGAAACAGATATTTATTGAGATCCTATCATGTGCAAGATACTATGCTAAATTCTTTTATAATAGGCCTCTATAAAAGATGATAGTAATTTAAAAGGTCACAGGTGCATGTATGAAATTAAACATATAATTTATAAAGTGATCTCATGCATCTCCAAATATCTTATATATGAGGTCACTTTCATGTATAATGCAATCATATTTTCATCACTACTGAGGATCAATCATGTGTTAGGCACTGGACCGCGGTGCGGATCCAGAACAGACGGGATCACTGCCTTCACTGCTGGGGGCTTCCTCGTGGCATGGACAGTTTTCTCTGTTGGGTTCTTGGATCTGTTAGCTTTGAGTCACCCTAGGATTAAAGGAAATTTTTGAAAAATATGTCAGAGTTTGTAAACTTTAACATATTTGTGTTAACTTTAACATATTTGTGAACTTTAACATATTTGTGTATTTAACATATTTGGTGAACTTTAACATATTTGTGTGTTTAAGGTTGATTTGGATCAAGCCACCTTGGAATGAAAACTGTAGCCATTGTAAGTCAAGAGTAAACACTTCTGTTGGTGAATCAGGGCTGACATTATCTTCCTAGGACTTTCATATTGTTCGTTTAGGGTTTTGAATACCTCACTAAACTGACTTTAAAAAATAATTTCTCAGTCCTCACAACAGAAATGGAGCCAAAGCTGGTTTACAGGTTCGTACTGGCATTTGGTATGAGTCATGAGAAATGAGAATATTTATTTCCCCAGAAAGGAGGAGAATCTGAGTTGACTTTGAATCCCGCTCTGTGGCCCAACATAGTGCCTTCGGCAGCCTGTTGCTCAATAAATATTTGCTAATCCAAAAGCCATTTAGCCAGAGATCTCTATCTACAAAGAAAGGTCTTCTTCGCCAATCTGTCAGAGGGCTTCCACTGTGGGACTGTCCTCCTGTTGGAAACTTTGCCCATGAGGAACTCAATCAGGGAGTAGAGAAGTGGTTGCGTTTATATAACCTTCTGATTGCCAGGTATGGCATCCAGGTAAAATTAGAATGTCGTGAGCCAGCCTGAGCACAGACTTCTTCCTTCTCCCAGGATCTACAGGTGGCCTGCCGGTGGGTCTCCCTGTTCACACCCCGGAAGCACCACTGAGCCCTAGGGAGAGAAGAATCACAGTTTCAGCATTCCCATCAGTGGCAGGGCTGGGGCCACGGAGGAAGGAGGGCCCCAGGCACAGAATGATGCAAGTTTGTGTATCTGATGACAGGTGTCTGGGGGGAAGCTGAGAGCTGTAGGAAAGCCCCCCCCCAGAGGACCGGGAATCTCGAGTTAATGATTACAGTGAAGCGGCAGTAAAGGACAAAACCCCAGAGCGCGGGGTGGGGGTGGAGGGGACGACCAGCAGGACTTTGGTGAAGCTGAAAATGAGGTGGAGAGAGGATTCTGGATTGCAGGAAATTCCAAGAGGCAAGCTCTGTGTTCCATTTGTGAAAAACCGGAGTTTGGAATGACTGACCAGTGATAAGCCTAGAGAGGAAGATTCTGAAATATTCGGGAACATCTGCTATCAAATGAAGGAGACTGGGTTACAAAGAGAAGGAGATGGAAAATCAAGGCAGTTTTGAGGAGGGGAGCTTCACAATATTTACGTAGATGATTTCAACTGACTGCAATATGTCACAGAAGGGATCTATAGCAGCAGGCGTGAAGGCTGGGATTAATGAGGTGGGTGGAGCAGGGAGCTCTGGTGTGGCTTTCAACCCGGGGCACAGCGTGGAGATATGCAAATATAGTGGCTACCGAAAGCGAAGTGTCTGAGGCACCTAGGCTGAGCTCTCAGAGGTGGGTTTGGAAAAGACCTTTGCTCGGAACAGTGCTTAGAAGTGAGCAGGGCTCCCGGAAGTGCCGCAATTTCTTTAGATCATCCGACAGCATTCTCCGATGTTTACCAGCTTCAGGGAGATCAGGCCATTGTGAAATTTTTTTTTTTTTTTCTTTAATAAAACTGGCCCCAGCCAGTCAGACTGGGAACTTACTGCCTGAGCTGTTTTCCAACATGGTTTTGCTGGCAAAAGCAGACAAGAGTGTTTCCTTGACTCTCAAGGGGCCTGTTTACACTGACTTTATTTTTACTGCCAGCTTTCAAGTGGGAAGAGGGAGATTATATTTAAAGGTCAGCAGGTGAGCTGAAGGATTCCTGTCCTGCTGTTCCTGGGTGTGCGTGCCTCTCTCTATCTGTGCCTGTGTGCCCGTGTGCGTGTGTGCGTGTGTATGCGTGTGTGTGTGTGTGTGTCTGTGTCTGTGTGTGTGTGTGTGTTTTCCTCCTGCAAATTATTGTGCCTGGATCTGATTGATGAGACCTAATCACTTGTTTGTAGGCCAATGGCAAGTGCCTGGCTGGTAGTTTGGCAGTTCCCTATTTGTTTATTGTAAAGAAGGTAAATCAGTCTGGGGGATTTTCTGGATTGGAGAGCAAGGAATATTTACTGTCAACAGCATAAGAACAAGGAGTTATAAGATACTGGGCTTCAAGGTGCATCTCGTGTTGGGACAAGAACCTTAAAAGGCGGGGAAGAAGCCAACTACAGAGCTTTTTTATCTCGAATGAAGCTTTTAAGTATTTGAGTGGGAAATACAACTTGGGAAATTGCCCTTCGGTCAAAGCATCCGTCAGTAGAGCTAAATCGAGTCAAATTAGGTTGGACTCAAATTCAGTTTCAATTTCATCAGCTCTTCTTTTTAAATTCCTTTTCTTTAAAAAAAAAATATATATATATATATATATATATATTCCCAAAAGATGACAGAGAGATGCTCCCAGTGTGGAAGTGAGAGCTGGAGGGAAGACCTGGGAAGGCCAGCCTCTGGTCCATGTACACCTTCTCAAAGAAACTTAGCACTGAGACTAACATTCTTGGGAAACCAACCTGCAAGTGTTGTCCTCCACTAACGGAAAAACCAAGATGTTGCTGCTCCACTGAGGACTGAACAAGAAGCCATGAAATCCCCGACTGCAGGAGACTTGGAAGACCGCCTCCTGGCTAAGGTAAGGACAGGTGCGGGTTTCTCCCATGCCCCCCGCCCCCACCCCTTCTGTCCCACCAACCTGAATTAAGAAGGGAAGTCAGGCTGCTTTCAAAGATCCATGAAGTGGTCCTCAGGAACCCAAGACCATCACCCATAAGAGTGTTTAGGGCTTACATCATTTCCGTCCTCTCTCTGAGGTTCTAGTGCCAGAGGCCATTGGGTGCAGAGTGTGGAACAGAAAGTTAGAACGTGGGTTGGACTCCAGCTCTGTAGCTGAACTGGGCAGAGTCATGAGCAAGGCCCCGAACCAGCCTGAGCCTCAGCTTTCTTCTCTGAGGGGTCATTGAAATAATAGGGTCATTAAAAATGAGTAAATGAAATTAAGAACACCTTTTAGAAACTATAAAACTGCTGTATTTAAAAATGTATAGCATATTTTTAGTACAGACCCTTTAAGAGTTAGTTGACATTCTTCTAGACTCTTAGACTGTTAGAACTGGAAGGCACCTTAAATATTATCTGACTTAATTCAGCCTTTCCATTTACTGATGAAGTTTTTAAGGCACAGAGCCACCACTAAAGCTAAAGCATTTAAACTAAGATTAGGGACTGGTCTAAATTACAGACATGCCTTCACAAGTAAACAAAGCAGAGTTCATTATCACAGTGATAAGTAAAGTTGATTTCTTAGGCAAACTACTTAGATGAATAGGAGAAACGTGGGATGATAAAAATTACACCCAACAAAGTAACTTCCCATTGTTTTCCCTTTGGGGACTCTTTTAAGTGGAAGGGGTGCTGGCATTTTCCCATGGTCCTCTGTTTTCTGGAAAAAGTCCAAGTGTTTTTAGCCTGGCATCCAAGTAGTAACACTGTATCTTTCCACCCTGTTTCCCAGCATCTCCAGTAGCAGAAATTCTCAACAGTGCTCTATACATTGATTCCAGCCTGCGCACAGGATTTCTTTGGCCCGGCAGAGTGTTGTTAAATTTTTTTCATATTTGTTACAAACATTTCATAATAGCAGGATTTTGCATAGAAACTGAGATTTCCATCTTCTCCAGAAAAAGGAAAACATCAGGCTATCTGGCAACCACAGGTCCCAGTTTCTTGCCTAGTAACTGTGGGCTGGGGCTGAGTGTCAGTTCAACAGAGCATGTGCTTGAGGCTTCTTGGGGGGGGGGGGTGGGCTGTGGCATTCCTGCGCCCCCCTCAGCGCTCCTTCTCAGGTGTATCCCCCTTCTGTCCCCGAAGGTGGTCAGTCTGTTAATCCTGTCCGCAGATACTGTGCCCTGAGAAGGTCTAAGCCCGAGCTTCCCCTCTCTCCTTTGCCAGGGGAGACATCCTCTCTCTCCCCCTCCATTTCCATTTCTCTGGCTCATATTCATCCTTCAGACTCCACTCAGAGCCAACCTTATCTTGAAAGATTTCCTTGACACCCTAGCACAGAATGTTTTGGTTTCCCTGTGAACTCGTCGTAATTATTACTGACAATATTTATTTGGCAATCAGTTGTATATTGACTCTTGACACCTTTCCTGTTACTCTCTTGGGTGGACACTTAAATATTATCTCCTTTTACTGTTTATGAGTTTCTGGAGGGGGCGGTAGTGTCTCGGGTATCTTCATTCCCCTTGATGTTCACACAGTATCTTCACACATATGTGGTCAGAATAGCTTTAGGATTCAGTGAAGATAATACAAGAATAGTGTAAAAGGTGCTGGCAGGTTGAGGCCCAGGCAGTATCTCATTGGACCTATCATCCACCAGGTGACACGTGCACATACCTCCAAAAACTTGTCCAAGGTGACACAGCTAGATAGTGAGAGTGTTGAGGTATCAGTAAGAAAATTCTGTTTTACTCCAAAGCCATATTTGCTCTGTTAAATCCCTCTGTATCTCCACAAACACACACTGAGCACCTGCTGTGTGCAAAACACCGTGCCCTAAACCCAGGTCCAGGATGTGGTATGTGAACTGAGAGGTAAAGTGGGTCTGGAATATCTTTAAGGATGGCCCTCTCCTGCCTGCAGATTTCGCACAGAACTCCAAGGGTAAAAGGAGGCTGTTCTTGTGCAGACAGGGAAATGCTTGGTACAGTACATGGCTGACCACAGGGCTACACCGAGATTTCTACAGGGTGCTGGAGGAGAACCGAGGAGTGTTGGCTCTCAGCGGGGAGGCGTGGCCCAGCGAGAGGAGTGGAGACTAAGCCTGAGAGCACGCACTGGGTTTTAAGTGGAGGAGTAACGGAGAGGCCTTTCTGGCTGAGGGAGCTCCATTCAAGCAGTCAGTGTGGGTTTCAGGCCCTGCAGCTTGTCCCTGGGGAGGCTGAGCAGTGCAGTGGTTACGAATGTGGTCTGCCAGGTGTGACAGTGCACAGCGTGGATCACCGTTCCGAGAATTAAACTGTCTCAGGTGGGACCCAGCACAAATTCCTTAGACACTCTGAACTTGGCATTTCGTCCTCTGTAAAATGGGGATAATCCTAGTCGCCACCTTCCAGTATTATGGGGCAGCTCCAGGGAGCTAGCTCTCAGGGAGGGTCTCATACACGGGAGGGCCTCCCGTCCCTGCTCTGTGGTGCTGGTGTTGGTCTGGTTTTTGCACAATGTATGGAACCTGTAGGGCCCCTACATGTCGCTCGGGGAAGAATGGGTCTGAGAAAACGGAGATATGATGGTTCAGGGCCTCATTTCATCCGGAGATAGCACCTTCCATCTTCATCCTTTCAGACTTTTCTTCCAGTTTTAGTATATGTGCTAGACTTTTCTGTCATTAACCCAGGATGACAGAGATGGTGCTCGTCCTGCTTTTTTGTTTTTGTCTTTAAAGATCCTGTTTATTGGATTTAATGCAGCTCCAGAATTAAAATGTCTGGCAGGAAGTTCTCAGCCTTTTATCCCCAGGAGCACTCACAGTGGGTGACAGTGACACAGGCCACATGCTCACGTGGCCAGACCTGTGTGACATTCCTGGCATGCTGCTTAGTGTTGCCCCTCTGCCTGTCTCAAGAAAGCGTGTTGGAATGCAATGAGTCAGAATGCTGTTATGATAGGCAATAACCTTGAATTCTCACTCATTTATATTTGAAACAGTAAATTGTTCCGCACTCGAGCTATTAATAGTAGCAGACGATGTGTGGGGCAACAGTGAGCCAGACACCGGGCTGGGGGTGTGTACGTGTGTGGGGGCAGGTACACAGAAACCGCAGGGCATCCTTCAAGGGGGCCTCTCATGACTCTTCTTACGGAAACTCTGCTTCATTCGAGTTCCCGAATCTGCTGGCTAACAGGTGTGGTGTAACTTTCTGGGGTCATTGGGATGGAGGGGAGGCTGAGAGAGGGTAACCGCGTCTGCGTCATGGGCCCGGCTAATTTCACCCACTTCATTTCTGCTCATGCTCTGTCCCACCCACAAATGCAGCCTTTTAAAAAGAAAAGCACACCTTTTTTCACTGAACTAATCCCTGGGGGAGGCGAGTGAAACTCAGGCCTGCACTGACGTCATGTTTGAACTGCACGTGCCTTGATTCCTTCTTCTGAAATGACCGTGGGTTTCCCAGCTGCGCTGTGGAATGGGTCTGGTGATGGGTATATATACCAGGCTGCACCTGGTATCTCCCTGAAATTGGACCCACTTGAAAGGGCTTCTGGGCTCTGGCCGTTGACAGGTCTCTGTGGTGGCACCTCCTTCTTCCCTCAAGATCAGTCCCCGTAGAGCCGCCTCGGGCCCCATTCCTTGCTTTCCCACACCCTGAAATGGAATCTTCTTGCTCCACCTAATGAGGCTGTGCTCCGGAGGAGTCAGGGAAACTGCCTGGGGTGTCTGGGTTGTGAGTGACACCAAGAGAGTGACAAATGGTCTGTGGGATGGAGCCTGGGAAGCCTTCAGCCTAAGTCCCTCTGGGGCTGCTGAAGGGTGTGGTCCGTAGAGGTGCAGACGGAAGAACCTAGGGTAGGAAGTGGAGCGGGGCGGGGCGGGGGTCGCGACCCATCACCTCCTGCAGGGAACAGGCTGCTACCTGACTTGGGGGGCTTGAGCACTGGGTGGGAGAGTGGGGGAGGGAGGCCTGTCAGAAGCAAGGCTCTTCCCCCCAGTCCTGGTGGAGCCCCACAGTCAGGACCCTACTGTGCTGCCCTGGGGTGCCTGTGGGTGTCAGAACAGTCAGTGATGCCCAAAGAAATGGAGACTTTGGATCTGTTACTTCATGAGACTTGACTTCAGTTCAAATGGAGGGCGTGGTTAGGTTCAGGAAGAGGCTAAAGGTAGGTATGACTCTGGGAGCGTCCACTCGGAGGTAAGGCACAGAGGGACAGAAAGAGCAGTGAGGGACCCTGGGCTTAGGGCCAGTCCTGCTGCCAACTGCCAATGTGACATCAGGAGAGCCACCCATCACTGTGGACTCCTATTTGTTGACACCAGACAAGGTGATTTCTGGGGTCTCTTCCAGTTCTAAGATCCCAAGTCAAAATGGCAGTTCAAACATGACCTCAATGCAGGCCTGAGTTTCACTCGCCTCCCCCAGGGATTATTAGTTCAGTGAAAAAAGGCGTGCTTTTCTTTTTAAAAGGCTGCATTTGTGGGTGGGACAGAGCATGAGCAGAAATGAAGTGGGTGAGATTAGCCGGGCCCATGACGTAGACGCGGTTACCCTCTCTCAGGGTAGGCTCTAGGCTCTAGAACCTACTCTGATTTTTACTTTCAGAAATCGAAACAGGTCATAAAGGTATATAATGAATGAGAGGATATAGGTGTCTTCCAGGGAGTGTGTGAACTGCCTCATTTCTGCCCAGTCAGAAAATTATACCGTCCAGTGAGGGCAGAATTTGTAGGAAGAGATTCACAGTGGAGAACTTTGTCCAGTAGACCACTCATTGTGTGTGTGTATGTGCACGCACACACACACACACACACACACTTTGTCTCTCAAGCTTAAATCAGTTAAAAATTATTTGACAGTGTCAGGGTGCCTGGGTGGCTTGGAGGGGTAAGCATCTAACTCTTGATTTTGGCTCAGGTCATGATCTCAGAGTCCTGAGATCAAGCCCTGCATTGGGTCCTGTGCTGAGTGTGGAGCCTGCTTCAGGTTCTCTCCCTCTGCCTCTCTTCTCCTGCTCAATCTCTCTAAAAAAAAAAAAAAAAAAAAAAAAATTATTTGACAGTGTCGAATCTTTCATTAGTTTATCAACTCAGGAAATAAAATATACTTGCCCATACAGAGTTAACCACTGTGTTGCTGACATTTGAGTTCTATGAACTCCCATCAGTGGACTTGGAGGATTTGTGGCTGAGCCTTAGTCCTCAACACAATCTAAGGAATTAGGTATTTGGGAAGACTATTTCCCAACCACTCTGACTATGGGGTTCTATCTAGTTAGCCTTGTATGACTTTCTCCTGCTATTTCTGATCAGACTTGGAGCCCCTGAACTTGTCCAGTGTTCCATCATCTACTAAATGGCTTTGTCCATTCTCTTTCCCCAGCTAGAAGACGTGACCCACCATAGAAACCTTCCCTTGGTCCTTTATCCTTTTCCAGATCTTGCCCATGAAGCCCTCGCCTTAGCACCTCCGCTGTTACCTTTGGAGGGCTGAGCCATGGAGACCATCTCACAGCTGAATCCCCGATATGCCATAGCCCCGTGGACCCCCCCCATAACTGAGTCGGGAGTGCCTGGCAGTCTTCACATAGGTACCTGAACAGCGCCCATTCCTCAGAGATGTGATTTCCACATCAAAGTCTGTCAGTCTGCAGTCCCCTGTGTTCCCCTCTCCACCTCACACATAGCACATTGCCTTGGCTCCTGCTCTGTAAAGAAAACAGTCCTCAGACAGGAAATCTCTCAGATTCCTGCACGCCTGCCCTTTTATGTGTGTTTATGCCTGTCTCTTTCCTTGTGATGTGCCAAGGTGAATTGCTTACCAGGTTTCTGGATTTGCAAGATGCTCTGGCTGGGAAACCCTGACTCAGTGGTTTTGCTCCCTGCTGAGTCTTCCTTCCTTGCCGGCCCCTTTCTCTCAGCATTTAAACATGTTCAAACCTGTGTGTCATTTTGAAAAAACCTGTTGGTGTCCCTATTTTGTTTTTCCCCTTCCCTGGCCCCACTTCCTGGAGGAGTTGCTGACCTCTGTGTTCCCTTGCTCGCCTCCCACTTAGCCTTTAGCCACCGCAGTCTGGCTTCAGTGCCCACCCCTTCCCTGAGCACATCAATCCTGTTCTAGTTGCCAAACACTGTGGACATTTTTGGGGGCCCTATTCATCGGGCCACTTACTATTGACTTTGTTCTTGAACAACTTCTTCCTTGATTTTCAAGACCTCTTGCTGCTTATTCTCCCATTTCACCATCCTCCTCCAAGGCACTCTTTTCTCTGGCAAAATGGAAACCATTGCCATTTCCCCTGTGCTCCTTGTACTAGATACCTGCCATTTGCTCTTTCTAGAACAACCCTCACACTCTTCTCTTTCTCGCTAACTCTTACTAATCTTTCAAGATATAACCCCCCTATGCTGTGCCTCCAGGAAGGACCCCTAGCTTCCAGACTAGATGAAATTTCCCTTTTCTGTATACCCATAGCATCCTATACAAACCTCTGCCCAGCACCAGATGGCTGTGACTTTAATTTCCAGTTTCCTTGTCTTGTTCTGTCATACAGGCACATACACACAGCATCTGGCATTTTATGATCAAATGGAGTTGAATCACAACACACAGAAGAGTCTGGCCCTGCAGGGGACCCTTTAAAATGGGCTACTAAAGGCATTCTCCTTTATGTTTGGCATGGCAAAGGGTCTGCCCCCTCCCTGACTGCCTTTCCTCTTCCATTGGACACTCTAGAAGATGCAGGATCTTGATAGTTTACAAATGCTTAAGAAAGGTGCCCCCCACCCCGTGATGAATGTAGTGGGTAGACATATAAGAGCAGTGGTGGGTGCCGATGGCAAAAAGATGGTATTAAAAATCTGCATGGGGGCACCTGGGTGGCTCAGTGAGTTAAAGCCTCTGCCTCTGGCTCGGGTCATGGTCTCGGGGTCCTGGGATCGAGCCCCACATCAGGCTCTTCGCTCAGAGGGGAGCCTGTTTCCTCCTCTCTCTCTGCCTGCTCTCAGCCTACTTGTGATCTCTGTCTGTCGAATAAATAAATAAGATCTTTAAAAAATAAACAAACACATAGATATGATCATCATCCCTAAGGTCAGGCAAGGTCAAGACCTTTGACCCTTAGGTCAAAATATGGGGTTTTGAAAAGACTATTTTATGTATATCATGTATTTCCAGGGAGATTTAAGCTTCTTAAGATCAGGAGCCTTGTCTTATGTTTCTTGTTACTCCTAGGCATCTGGAAAGTACTAGTTTTTCAAAGATGGTCCCCCGTGTGGGGATAGGAATCTTTAAAGCAGGTCTTGGGCTTCAGATGAGGCCACCTGCCCCGCTGAACCCAGGGGTACCCTTCTGGTAATTCCCTATCGTGGGCCCCATGCTTATTCAGACCCGATACCTGTCTTACCCACTACTGCAGACCATGGCAATTTCTGTGTCACTCATTGTTGTGCCCCTGAATGTCACAGAGTGCCTGGCACACAGAGGTGCTAAATAAATGTTTATTAATGAACTAATTTATATATGTGACACACTTTATACACGTGACATAGAGCATGTGTACATGAGCACTTTTGTGTACTGTGTCCATATATGGTTGTTGGGTTTATTGGTGAGAGGTATGAGGTCTCAGATGACTGGACCAGCTGATGAGTTCATTTAGAAAAATAGCTAGAAATCTCCTAGACTTAGACATTTTCCTTGACTAATTTATGGGTGTCTTAAATGACTGGAGAATACATAGAAACAGCCATGACATTGCATTTAGATATATCAGATACTGCTTCCTGTCAGTTCCTGGCCCCGGTCAGCTGCCTCTCCCCGCCCCCCCCCACACCATCACGTCAGGGCACCAGCACAAGCAACAGAATGGAACCCCCCCTCCATTCCAGAAAACACAAATGGGCTCTTCCCATTTCTTCTTCATTTGGATCTTCCTAACTCCCTGGAGTTTACTAAAAGTGCCGTGTATTCCCCACAAGCACCTATTTCCCTAGACCTTGAGTACCTGTGAGGGTTTGTAGCATTAGTGCTCAACTTTCTGATGGTAATTCTGTTCTTGGGAACTTGCAGTGTGAATCTGAGGGAACATAAATGTGTGCCTTTTCTGGCAGGTCTGGTAGCAAGAGTACCAGGGCCAAGAGAGTCACCATTTATGGACAACAGAAGGCTAGAAAGCGTCTGTGCTGTGATTACACACATTGAACCTTTCATTTCACCAGCCTGGACAGCAACCACTCTTACCCCATTGTAGAGCCTCACCACGGCACACAAAGCCCCGCAGGATGGGCTGGCCACGCCAGCCTTTTCGCATTCATCTCCTGTCACCCTCCTTTCCCTTTTCCAGGCTCCAACCACAGGGGCCCCCTTGCCGGCCCTTGAGCCTTCCAGGCATGCTCCTGCTTAGGGGATCCGCTGGCGCCTCCTCAGAGAAGCCTTCTGTGGCCACCTGATCTAAATGAGCAACCCTTTTACTCTCTAGTCCCTTATCCTATTTTATTTGCCTCATGGGATTTATCATTCCCAATATTAGATACTACGTATGTGTGTATATATACACATTTGTACGTATATCCTGTATGTATGAGGACTTGTCTGTCTTCTTTGCTCTTCTCTCGTTCACTGCTGTGCCCCAGCACCCACTGCACACAGGCACTGGGTCAATGCTGATGACTGCTTCTATTTCAGAGGAGAGCACTGAGCATCAGCAAGTGCCACCACGCCTAGGTGCATGTCCCCTGGGGTTCTTGGGAGGGTAGGTTTGCTTGCCTGTGCTGCTATGGTCGCCCACCGCTGGGCCTGTATGTCACATCCTCATGCCAGTGTCTGGGCCCCGCCCCCGGAACAACTGCTGTGCTCATCCCTTCCCATCCAGGTGGATGAGAGGCGCCAGCAGGTCTCCCAGATTGTGGAGGAGGTGCAGAGGGTCGTCCACCACCTGACCGCCGAAATCAGCCACCAAGACATTCGATTCCAGGCTGTCCCTTACTCTGACACGTATAATGGGAACATCAAGGTAAGCCGGTCTCACTTACTCTCTAAGCACCACCCAGGGAGTCAGGTGCACGGGTGGGCAGGTCTCGGTGCAGCAGGTGTCACCCAGCCGAGGGTACCAGTGATCTTTTGTGTTCTGCAGGTCCTTTTAGTATTTGCCACTTACACACAGTCTCCAGAGTTGCTGTGTCTTGTGAGTCGCCCTTCTGAGGCTCTGAGAAGTCAGATGACCTGATGTCCTGTTAGGCACTATAGCCAGAACTCAGCCCGGGGCTTCGGACTCCAAACACACTGGGCTGTAACAGCTGAAATTTAGTTAAGCGCACATCCTTGTAGGCAGTGCCTGCCTAATAGAGGGGGCCTGGGGAGAGGAACTGGAGGTACCTGTGAGAAAAGGGTTGAAAGTTAAGAGTCTGGGTTGCAGAGGTGGGGGAGGAGGCAGACCTTAGAAACTGCAGGGGTGGCCTCGCAACTTCTGTCCCCGCTGCAGTCAGGACTCTAAGCCACCAGGGCCCATGTGTGACGGCAGCCTTCCGGCAGCACCGAACCATTCTCTCAGAAATGGCCTCCCTCACACTTGCAAACAGCCTCGAGGAACAGACATGGCTCATTGCCTTTCAGAGATGAGGGAAGTGGGCTTCTGAGTCCTTTTCAGTCCCTGTGCTGCTTTATCTTGGTTTTTCTTTATAACTCCTAAGAACCCCTTTTGTGTGTATTAAATATATGTGTATTCATGCCCTATCTCTCACACAAGACGATAAGCTCCTTGATCGTAAAGATCATGTTTATTGATCGCTCCATTACTAACACCCAACATGGTGTGTGGCCCATGCAGACACTCAGCTTCAGTGAATGAATGAATGAATGAATGAGTAAAAGAAATAGGGCCTGAACTGAAGACCCTTGCGGGTCCAGAACATTCCAAGGTTGTCAGGCACAAGGATCTGGGACCCGTGTATTTGGGGACAGAGTAGAGATTTGGGGAAATTTACCCCAGGATAAAAATTCTAATACTAGATTGGATCCCAACATAACATCATTTGCCCACTTCTGTCACCCTTCCAACCTGCAGTAGATCATTAGAGACCAGTGACTAGGAGTAGAAACACAACACCACTTTTTTTTTTTTTAAGATTTTATTTTATTTATTTGAGAGAGAGTGTATGAACAGGGGGATTTGCTGAGCAGGGAGCCCGATGCAGGACTTGACCCCAGGACCCAGGGGATCATGACCTGAGCTGAAGGCAGATGCTCAACCAACCGAGCCACCCAGGCACCCCACAACAACACTTTCCCTAGAATTATATCGGAGGAAATTTCCTTCTGTGGTCTCACTTAGAATTCATAGGTTAAAATGGATCTTGTATTTATATACATCGTGTCCTGCATATTAAATTTCAAAAATAGTTGGAGTGGAGCATATGAAATTGATTTTATTTTATCTTGGAACAAATGTGGCGAGTATTAATTAAGCATCATTTATGTGACTATTAGCACAATAGTGGTGTTCTCGAATTCCCGTGAAGGGGGGTTCAAAGTATGCCAGAGTTTCGATGTGTTCCCTTTTGAAATCCCATCACCTTTCTGTGGGCACCAGAAGTCACATGGATCCGTTATCTAAAGCATCACACTGTTATTGTCTGAGAACGAGGCAGAGTTTGGTGTTCACCCATGAACTGGCCGATGACAGGGCCCTGAGCAAAGATTAACCAAATACTATGGTCAGAACTTTCTACAGAAGGAGGAGGCCCTTGAAGTGCACAGCTGACTGATGGGAAGAGGTGCGGTATGGAGTAGGCTGCCACGTGTTGTGGCCAGAGGTCAGGCTCCTTCTGGGGATACCACACTTCTGGGCAATCTGTTTGACCCTTTGGACTGTTGGGCCTGACCACTTTGACCCCGACCTCTACTTCACTGGTACCTGTAGAAATGGAATAGGTAGATTCTGATTGTTTGCTTTATTCTAAGTTTTATGAAACTTAGAATCATCTCAATAGCTCACATGGTCTCAGCAATTGCCTTGCATTCACCTGTGGTTTTGTAAGGACCGATCATTAATACTGGCCATGGGCCATCAGTACGGGCAAAAAGATAGGGAGACATTTTGCAGAATCCTTTTGCTTCCTTCCAACCCTTCCCATTACCAGACCTTTAAGCCAGCCCAGGTCATTCCTCCCTGACTGAGAGCCAGCCCAACATAGATGACAAGCCCTGAACAAGCCGTCAGAGGGCTTATGCTTACATTCTGGCTCTCCCACTTAACTGGCTGTGTGTCCCCAGGGAGATGTCAGAGCCTCTCTGAGCCTTAAATTCCTCATCTGGGAAATGTTAACAAAGCCCACCTCATCGTGGAACTGGGAAGATCACCTCGTCTAATGTCTGGGCTTGCAGTGCTTAGTATGTGCAGAACTCAGTGTATACTGTTTCCTTTCCCTGCTTTCTCTTCTCCCCCTTGGGTACTTCTTAGAGTTCCAGGTCAGGGGCACTCTTTTCCTTGCAGATTCCTTACACCAAGGACTCGGTGAATTAACTCATCTGCCTGATATCGTGGTTAGTGGCAGGACAAAGATGGAACCCTCCTGCAGTGGGCAGGTACAGCCCTCTGTCCATCTTAGCACATTGCCAAGCGTTGAGTGGTTCGTTGAGCTCCCCAGTTCGACAGGTTGGTGTCCCGGAGATTGCTGTTACCTCTGAAGTCCGTGAACTCACACTCCTGTCTCTTTTCTTGACCCCAGGTTTTGGCCCCCAGCCAGTTCCTGGTCACCATCCCAGTGAAGGGCCTGGCCGGGTACAGGGAGGCCAGGGAGCAACGCTGGCGTTACTACACGCTGCAGGGCACGAGGCTGTCCTGCCCCTTGCAGGACCCAGAGGGCCTGCAGCAGTGGCTGGAGGTGGAGCAGTTTATGAAGAGCCTGTGGCAGTGGCATGAGGCAGATGTGAACATTGAGGGCGATATTGTGCCCGCCAAGGTCCTCCAGGTGTTCCGGAAGCTGGTAGAAAATGCGATTGGAACCTGTCATCTTTCAGGTGAGCTGATCAAGAACAGGACAAAGGGCAGTTTCTGGCATTTCCTTTTAGCTTTATAAAACCTCTGCTTAGGGACGCCTGGGTGACACAGTCCGTTGAGCGTCTGACTCTTGGTTTTAGCTCGGGTCACAGTCCCGGAGTCCTGGAATTGAGCCCTGCATCAGGCTCCACACTCAGCATGGAGTCTGCTTGGGAGTCTCTCTCTCTCCATCTCTCTCTGCCCCTCACACTCATGCTGTCTCACACTCTTGCTCTCACTATAAAATAAACAAAATCTTTAAAAAAATTAAAAAACAAAAAACCTGTGCTTAAGTGTTACCTGAAACGCGTGCCCTAAACGGAGACAATAATCATGTGCTCCTTACATCTGTTCACTCCCCGGAATGTGAATTAGCTCTTTTTTCTGCTTTGACACCCAAGAGTGGGATGCTGGGATTTCCGTGGATCACTGCCCTGGCAGACATACGATGACCTTTGGCTTGCACACCCTTCCCTGGATGTGAATTTAAAACCTTGGGTATGCTTTATAAAAAGCAAATTGCAAGCCATAGATCATTGTTTCTAGCACACTTCTATCTCACCCTACAACTGACCTGCAGTCCCCCAGTGTCTTAAGATGCCACATTCAGAAACCACTGACTTGTGTCAAAACACAAAAATGAGAGGCCGTGAAGAACTGATTAAATTTGACAGTCTGCAAATCTTAAACTGTATGCTACCATGTGGGCATGTGTGCACACACACACATTTTGTTCCCACAACAGTGTATTTCACACTGGGAAAAGTGGTGAATTTCCTTAGTTATAAAAGAGTATTTGTAAACCAATAAGAAAACATACAAGTAGAGCAATAGAAATCATGACCCCCCCCCCAAAAAAAAGACTCACAGAAAAAGAATATAAACAAGTAGTAGTTAATAAAAAAAATGGGAAAAAGGGGCACCTGGGGGGCTCAGTCAGTTAAGCATCTGCTATTGGCTCAGGTCATGATCTCGGGGTCCTGGGATCAAGCCCTGCATCGGGCTCTCTGCTCCGCAGGGACTCTGTTTCTCCCTCTCCCTCCACCTCTGTCCCCAACTCATACTTCTCTCTCTCTCTCAATAAAATCTTAAACAAAGAAACAGACAAACAAAACAGGGAAAAAGGCTCCACCTAATGTATGTTTCAAGCAGTGTGCATTAAATGGACAGAGGTGAAATGTGGGATCATGCTCAGAGCAAGGGTGACTGTGGTACAAAAGGCCTTTCCATGCATTGTTCTTGGAAGTGTAAATCGGTGCCTACTTCTTAAGGGTGATGAGTCTGTTTTTATTTTTATAATGTGCTTGACTTGACAGTTCAACAATTCCAGTTCTAGAAATAGATTCCTACAGATGAGAAGGAAACAGACACAAGGGTGTCTACTTCCATAGGCTCTGTAATAGAAAGGAACTAGAAATAATGTCAGTAACAAAGGGAGATGGACAAAATAAATTGTACTATCTCTGCCTTTCGTCCGCTGTCCTGCCTTGAAGAATGGGGTACATGTTGTACACACTGAGTTGTGAAAGATCCATATGCTGGATAATGAAGGGAAAACCAAAGTGCTGAACAGGACGCAATTCCACATGTGTAGAGAGAAAAGGATTTCAATGTGCTTTTACTTGTCTGGACGGAACTGATCTGAAAGTTTCTGTGATGGAATTAACCCATGTTGAATGGATTCTTACCATGTATAGGATGCTTTGGTCATGGCATAGCAACCCTGGAGAGTCAGAGTTATTTTTCTGCCTGTTTTACAGACGAGAACACTGAGGTTTAGAGAGATGAGCTGACATGCGGGAGGTCACGCACCACGCAAGCAGAGCCAGGGCAGAAGTGAGGTGTGGACGGGGCAGGCTGGTTCCAGCATGTGCTGACCTCTTCACTTTGAAACAGTGGTAATAGTGAAAGTGCAAATGAGACCTTGCAAATGGGCCAGGTTGATGAGATGCTTTCAGTAAATAATGCCAGGGTGCCAGACGTCGTCCTGTTCCTGTCTGGGCAGCTCTGATGAGATGCAGACAATAACCTCTTCATCACACGCCAGCCCAAGGAGAAGAGTGTTTTCCTTTTGAATAGCTTCGCACGATTAATGAGTGAGCTTCCATTTTCTTCTCTGAGCAAACAGGAGAAAAATAATAGATCCTGACCGAGACAGCTTATCCTCATCTTTAGTGAAGACAAACGAAAAAACTACTGTGCATCTTTTGAAAGAAGGGGGGACAGATCAGCAATGAATTCTAGTACAGGAGCTAGAATATGCTCCCTGATGCATTGGTTTTTCTCTTCCTCTCATTGCCTGGTTTGAAGAGGTAGTGGGAGCTTCTTCCTACTCCTTCGATCCTTTCAACCAATGGCGATGACACACTTTGAAGCATTTTATAATTATAAGGGCTTGGGGTGACCAATGTATCGGAGGCCAGACTAGCTTGATGGATGGTGGAAACGATGCTGTCTGAGAGACTGGGAGTCGGGTAGGGAACGAACGGGTTAAGCAGAACCCCACCAGGGGCAGATGGATGAGTCGGGTGGAATGCTGTCCCCAACAAGGTCAGGACATCTGGGCACAATGGAGGGGGCATACAAGAATGGTTGGATTTCATTTTTACTAGCAAATAGTCCCTCTTTCCTTTGTCTTCTGTGTCTCTTTTCTTCAGTTGAGCCTTCTGAAAAGAATCTTATTACTTTCAAAGAAAAGGAGCCGTAACAGCCTTGGGGGCGGGGAGAAAGGAAGAAGCAACAGTCACCCACCGCGAGATTTGCTAGCAACGTTTCTATCCATATTCACTTAATTGTCTAGTTTAGCCATAAATACCCCAGCTTTGGAGTGCTACCAACCTGTGCCCAGCTGCCCAGGCACAGGGAGCTGCTCGCTGCCCCTGCTCCCCAGTTCCTCCTTTGAACGTTTGCAGGGAGCCGGGCTTTCTCTTCTCATTGCCTCTTTGTCATTTCCCAACAGGTAAGGTCAGCATGCTAACACACCACTCTGCAGTTTGGGTTGCCGTGGAAACAGCCACAGGGCAGGTGGAGCTAGAGCTGGTCCCTGCTGTGGAGATCCCTACTGCCTGGTCTGCGAAAGCTCGGTGGCCTCCCTGTCTGAGGCGCTGGCCTTCCCGACAGAGAGTGGAGTGCATCAAGGTATTGGGGAGCGGAGGGCCCAGCTCCCCAAAGCAGAGGCACTCACAGCTTACCCATCCGCAGCATCACTAACTGCCAGCCAGCACTGGAAGGGGAAAATGAGCTTTCCCTCGAGCAGTGGTGCTCCAGGTGGGGGCCCCACAGTCCACAGCCGCCCCTGAGAGCCTGTTAGCAATGCAGATTCCTGAGCCCTGCTCCTATCCATGGGCAGGGCCGGGCAGTCTGGGCCTTAACAAGCTCTGCAGGTGCAGGCTCGGCTTGGAGAACCAGTGCCTGCGGGAACGTGGACACAGCCTCTCCCATTCCCTGTGCACAAGGAAGTGGTTTGCCCTGAGCCTGCCTCCACGTCCCCAAGTGGGAGGTTCTGCCTGCTTAGTGGCAGGTTCCCCCCGCCACCCCGCCCCAGAGTAGTGGATAGCTTCAGAGATGGCAAGCCTCCTCCCCCTCCTCATTTTCCTGGTGTTTTTCTCTTTTCCCAGTCCTTTGGGTTTGCCTTGTTGGCCTGTTCCCATTATCACTGGCAGCTGAGTTTCCTGCAGGCCGAGCAGGTGCTGCTGGAGCAGCTGGACGAGGACGGGGGCTGCCGCAGGAAGTGTCTCCGGGCCCTGAGGCAGATGAAGGAGGACGTCTGGTGTCCAGGAAGGAGGCCGGTCATCACGTCCCACCATTTGCAGGTGAGTGGGCACACCCCAGGTGTGGGTGCATCCTCTCCGGGGGCCCCACGCGCTGGCCAGAGCCACTCCCGTTGGGGGGGTGTGTACGCGTCAGATTCGAGAGGGGGCGCTGGTGTCCCGATTGGCCATCCCATGTACTGTTGCCTGGTGAGATCGCGACCCCCGGGCCATCTGTGTGCCCACTACAGCCTTGCCCAAGCTGAATGGCCTCCTCCTTTCCTTGGCCCTCTTGCTCTCTTTCCTTCCTTTTGGTCGGTTCCTCTTTTTCTTCTCTCTCTGTCTCTCCCCTCCACTTACTTCAGTCGCCAAACCAACACGAGTGCCCACTGTGTGCCAGAAACCATGCTGAGGTTCAGCGCTGTTTACATGGTATGGCCCCTGCCCCTGAGAAGCCAACAGTCTGGGAACAGCTTGCAAATGGCTTGACTCGGGGCTTTAAGACTCCCTGGGTCTCCACTTCAGCCTCGTGAGGCCACGGCCACATGGGGGTGGGGGGACACCAGGAAGTGGTGATTGCCATGGGGTCATGGCTGCGGACCTGAACTTCTGGGTTCCGGATCCTCAGGCAGGGATTTCCTCTTCCTCTGCAGCACTTGCCTCCTTCCCCAAACCCAGTCATACACATTCATGACTGCCTTTAATCACTCGTTCAGCAAATGTTTATTGAGGTTACTGTGGGCCAGACACCTGTTGTGTGCGCTACCCTTGGAGGTCCCAGGTGAGCAAACACAGAAAGTGGTTCCTGCTTCCTTGGAGTCGACAGTCCAGTGGGGGAGACAGGCCGTCAGGTGGTCCCCCAGGTGCACGTGGCATCACACAACATGGGGAGCACCGGGGAAAACAGACCCAGAGCAGCAGACCCCTGGCCCGGGTTGGGACATCACAGGGTATCCCTGGGGAGGGGGGCACTCCATCACACCCTGAACTCCTCTTTTGCAAATTCCCAATGGTACATGGTGAACAGGCCATTCATGGAACATGCTGTGTGGCACTCTGAGGTTGGGAGGTAGCAGGTGGACTTAGAGACAGCACAGCCTAAGCCTAGCTAGTGTGTGTCCGGGAGCTTCTCTCTGACCTTTTGCACAGGCGAGCACAGGCTGCCTGTCTGTGCGGTGCCTTCCCGCTTGTGCCCCCTCTTGTTCAGGGGACCACCATCTTCTGACCCTGGATAACTCCTCCAGCTCCAGTGTAAGCTCTTGAAGAGCAACTACTACTGCACCTTTAGTATCTCTCCCAATGCTGCGTACATAGTAGTTGCTCAATAAATATTTGTTGAGCAAATGAATGAGTGCTTTCACATCATATTCAGCTTTTTTCCCCCATGAAGGCAGTAGTCTCTGCTTTTCTTTCTCCTCTTTCCTAATATCCTGTCCTCTTTGACCTCCCCAAGAATTAGTTAAAATATCATTTGCACACCCCGGGGCCTTTCTCTGGAGTTTCAACATTCTCGGTATGTGCCCACACACATTCCCCTAAAAACACCCACCTGTTCTTGAGGGCATGTGCTTGCGGAGGATGGTCAAGTTCATTCGGCAGGTTTGGCTTCTTGCTTGCTTGCCTTCCTACAAGTCACACTAGGAAGGGTCAGAGCTGAGAAGCAAGCCACATTCTATCTTATCTGGAACCTCAAGATCTTAACCACTGACTTCACTGCCTCACAGTTAAGATGGATGGAAACATATTAAGTGACATGAACATTTTAGACAAGAGTGAATAGGGCCACAGTGGGCCTCCCATTCCTTGACTGCTGTCAACACTGTACTACACACAAGGATATACTTTTATTCCAGTGGCTTCTCCATCACTAGAGGGTTTTAGGGCAACTCCTTAAATGTGCTTTGTTTCAGTTCTCCCTAACTCAGTGATAGAGTGCAGAATCGTGCATTCTCAAGAAGGGTCAGTTGAAGGCGGGGGTACTCATGGAGAATGGCAGGACAGACAGAAGTAGTACTAGCTGCCTGTTCTTCTAGTGTTCCATCCTCGGTTCAGGATGTCCTCACCTCTAGACATAAGGATGGATGTGGCTGGTGACCGTGTGCTGTTAGACACCATCCTGGATGATGGCTTGAGTGGGCAGGATCCTTGCCAAGACTGCAGTCTGGGAAAAGTAGAAGAGCTGGGTTGCAAAACAGCCTCAGGAAGGGAGTACGAGTCGGCATCACCCTCAGTCTGACATGGTCTAAGGAGGTTCTTGCCTCCTCCCCAAAGCAGCTCTCCCCCAAAGCAACTTTGTATGAAGAAGAGCTCATCCTTCATTGGCTTGCTTCTTCCTAAAACCCCACTCAAAGGCACAGGGGTTTGATGCTAAGAAGCTTAACCAGTTTGGGTTTGCTTAGGCAGATAAAAGCTTAACCAGGAGAGAGGGATTAAAGCAGGGGTGTCTAGGTTATCTTGATAGCATGACTTTATCGCCAGCTCATTCACATTGCACAATGTGATTTAAATCAAAACACACTCGGGGGCACCTGGGTGGCTCAGTGTTAAAGCCTCTGTCTTCAGCTCAGGTCATGATCCCGGGGTCCTGGGATCAAGCCCCACCTCGGGCTCTCTGCTCAGCGGTGAGCCTGCTTCCTCCTCTCTCTCTGCCTACTTGTGATCTTTCTCTCTCCGTGTCCAATAAATAAAATCTTGAAAAATACACACATACTCAGGATCTTGCTGTGAAGTTGCAACTGTTGTTTTCCTTTCTCATAGAGGCTCTTTTTAAAAAATGCTCAATATCCAGATCATAATATTAATGAATTATTTCCCTTAGTCAATAAACATTTTTGACTGCCTCCCGTGGGCTAGCTCCTCTGCTGGGGGCTGTGTGACATCAGAGCCATGAAATAGGTATTGATTGGCCTCTTTGTGCACAGAGCTTACAGCCTCCTAGGGGATCGCATACATAAATAACAGAGATGATGGCAACCGCCGTCATGGGCATTCTGAGAAGTACGTGGTGAAGAGAGTGTCGAATGGTCTCGTAGGGGCATTTGATCTGATGGACGAGTGTCCTGGACGAATTGGGGAAGGAAGTGTGTTCCAAGCAGAAGAAGTCAGATGTGCAGGAAGTCCCTCCGGGGTAGCAGAGAGCGATGTGAGGCCAGCGGGGCTGGAAGGAGAGCGTGAGGGGGGCCGAGGGCCGGCCGAGGCCTGAAAGGAAGGCAGGGCCCCACCCTTGTGAGCCAAAACCCTCCGAAGAATTGTGGTTTTTCATTAACCAGCCAGGAGAAGGCTTGCGAGTCTTTCAGACCAGAAGAATCATGGATTTCTATTTCAAAAAGATCATGTTGGCTGCAGCATGGGTGGTGACAGGATGGGGGCAAGAATGGGGACAGAGGTTCGGGGGAGGCGGAAGAGGAGGAGGGCCGTGGAGACGAGCATAACGGGGGGGAGATGCAAGAACCCCTTCGGAGGACTGGGGGGCTTGGTGATGCTGGTGAGGGAGGGTGACCCCCGGCTTGTGTTTTGCGTGACTGGCTAGACAGCAGCCCTGGAGACGTGGGAAAGCCATGAGTTCAGTTGGGACAGGCTGATGGAGATAACCTTCAGATTTCCAAGAGATAACAGGGGAGGAAGAGGTCAGAGGAGAAGTAGGGCTTGGAGAAAGAGAACTATGAGTGACTTCCGTGTGTTTGGTGGGGCTTCAGGCCACTGAGGAAGGAAGCAAGAGAGAACAAGAGAAAGAGGGTGTGGAACCAAGCCTCCAAAACTCCAGACTGAGGCAGTCAAGGGGCTAACATGCCAAGGCATAGCTGTAGCGCCTGGAGAAATCCAGGGAGCGCGTGGCTCGGAAGCCAGTGAAGAAGGATTCGAAGGAGGCTGTGAGTGGGAGAATCCGATTCCGCTGAAAGGTCAGGTAGGACCAGGGCGGGGCAAGACCTGTTGGACTTAGCAGCATGGAGATCATTGGACCTCACAGACAGCAGCTTCTCAGGCCAGATGGCAGAAGAGTCCGTATGGCAGTGGATTGAGATGGGAATAAGAGGAGGAAAATGACGACTGATAATTGAGCAGATTGTTTCGAGAAGCCTGCACTTGAGCAGAGGAATGAGAGGTTAGGAGGGAGCTGGGACCCTGGGACAGGGGGCGGGGCAGGAGAGCTGAGAATAGTTTTGTTTTGTTTTGTTTTTAAGATTTTATTTATGTATTTGACAGAGAGAGACACAGCAAGAGAGGGAACACAAGGAGGGAGAGTGGGAGAGGGAGAAGCAGGCTTCCCGCTGGGCAGGAAGCTGGATGTGGGGCTCGATCCCAGGACCCTGGGATCATGACCTGAGCTGAAAGCAGAGGCTTAACCCACTGAGCCACCCAGGCGCACCTTGTTTTTTTTTTTTAATTAAATTAATTTATTTATTTTCAGAAAAACAGTATTCATTATTTTTTCACCACACCCAGTGCTCCATGCAATCCGTGCCCTCTCTAATACCCACCACCTGGTACCCCAACCTCCCACCCACCCCCCGCCACTTCAGACCCCTCAGATTGTTTTTCAGAGTCCATAGTCTCTCATGGTTCACCTCCCCTTCCAATTTCCCCCAACTCCCTTCTCCTCTCTAACTCCCCATGTCCTCCATGCTATTTGTTATGCTCCACAAATAAGTGAAACCATATGATAATTGACTCTCTCTGCTTGACTTCTTTCACTCAGCATCATCTCTTCCAGTCCCGTCCATGTTGCTACAAAAGTTGGGTATTCGTCCTTTCTGATGGAGGCATACTACTCCATAGTGTATATGGACCACATCTTCCTTATCCATTCATCCGTTGAAGGGCATCTTGGTTCTTTCCACAGTTTGGCGACCGTGGCCATTGCTGCTATAAACATTGGAGTACAGATGGCCCTTCTTTTCACGACATCTGTATCTTTGGGGTAAATACTCAGGAGTGCAATTGATAGTTTTGAGAGCCCATGAGAAAGAGGGAAGTTGGTCACAGCTTCTGGAAGGAGGGGCCCCAAGCCCTGCCTGGGGTTTACCCAGCTAGGTGGGACAGTCAAGTGGAGAAGAGAGGAAGAGGGCGCTGAAGGCAGAGATGGCTAGAACTGTCTGGTTTGCTAGCGTGAGGGTTTCCATTTTCCCTGTAAAGTAGGAGGCAAAGCCATCTGCCCAGGGTGGGGGGGATCGCAGGTTTAACGAGAGTGCTGGTCACCGGAAATGTCAGTGGTGAGAGAAACAATGACAGGCGCAGGAGACTGGCCAGATGAGGCGGAGAGCACACCTGAGGTGGGGGGCTGTGAAATCCCAGCGGAGCCTCCTTGCCCTGGGTGAGACCCCCTTCTCCCTTCTTCCAAGGCCATGTGAGCAGGGTCACATTCCTGAGGATACTCTCCTCTGCGGCCCGGACCCATGTCTGACAGCACCTCTTCCTTCCCCAGACAGTGCTCTTTTGGACTTGTGAGAAGTACCCGCGCCCGAAGGACTGGCGGGTCTTCAGCAAAGCCTTTCTGCGCCTGGTGAGGAAGCTGCACAAGTGTGTAAGCCAGCACTTTCTGAAGCACTATTTCGTGCGAAAGAGTAACCTCCTCCGGTCTGCCAACTCAGGCGACCTGGACGCTGTCGCCCAGAGGCTGGCCCTCTTTCTGAAGAACCCCCAGATCAGCCCACCCTGAAGCTGCCCCTGCCTGGGAGGCCCTTGCACACCTGATCCTGGCTTGACCTCGTTCTCCGTGGACAGAGGCACCCTACAGCATAGGAGAGTACAAGGACCCAGGAGCACCAAAGAGGGGAGCACTGTACCCCAAGATGGCTGACCCAGGCCTCCGTGGAGCCAGGATTTTGGCCCTCACTAGCTACCTCCCTTGGGGACAGCTGTCCGCGGGCTTCCCCGAGCCGCTGATTCTGAGCTGATGACAGACTGCGCTGAATGGATTCTGCCTTGCTTGGGCTCCGGTTGTCTACGGAAGAGAACGGTGACAGGACCGGTTGGAAGGCCAGGCATCAGCCTGTGGCCCAGGAGTGGGTCTCCAGCCCACTGGCCATGGTTCTTCTTGTTCCATTTGTAAAATGCAGCTGGGAAAATGCCTTTGTCAGAGCAGGGCTGTGAGCCTGGGAGACCGTGCTGGGGTCGCCTTAGGAGAAAGACACTGGAGCAACACAAAGTGTTACTCTTTGGTTGGTAGCCCGTGTTTGCCTCCGGCTGGATGGGTCCCAACACCGCTCCTTGAATGACTGCGTCTGATGGCTTGGTGCGCCCGCTGCCCTCCTGTTCTCCTGAACTGTGTTTTTGGGGCCTGTGGTTCTGTCTGCCTCCGGGCTGTCCTGCAAGTAGGGAGAAGGTGGTTTTGACGAGTAGTGTGGGTCAAAGATGAAAGTGCAGCTCTGTTTGCCAGGGGCTCCTGTTGTCTTGCGCCCCAAGCCAGGTGTTTTGGGAATGCACTCAGAACAATGACCTACATGGAAGGATTTGGTGTCACCTCTCCGCACCTGCCTTAGCTCACTTCCTTCACTGCGCGATAAATATGTGCTCATCAGGCACCGGGAGAATCACCAAGAATGAAACAGTCGAAGGTCGGACCTGTCGGAGCTCAGCGCCTAAGGGAGACAAGAAGTGAAGGACAGATACACAGACACAGTTATTACAAATTGTAGCAAGTTGCCCTGAAGGAAACAAACAGAATATTGATTTAGAGCCGCAGAAAGCTCTGGAAGGATGAAAATGCAAACAGCGAAAGGGGAAGGGAAGCGTGGCAAGGGCAGGCTGGGCGGGGCTGGAATAAGATCACGTGACATTGCAAAGCTGGTCTGGAATCTGTTATTCAAGTCCTGACGTTTGGCCTCTCCCAGAGCAGTAGAGTATCCTAATCTGATTTGCATTTTGTTTATTTGTTTTTGACTTGAATTTGAAATGCCCATTCTGGGGACTGCATAAAGGGGGCCCGCGGGACCCACATGAGAGTCGAAGCACCAAAGGACAGTAAGCCCCCCACTTTGAATCTCACTGTCGTCCACTGGGCCATGCTTCCAGTGCAGCAATGGGCAGGAACTCTGGGGGCTTGAGCAGGTCATTGCTTTCTCCCCACACTTATTTATGCTTCTCAGCTCAAGGGAGTCCTTTATCCCTTAGAACAATGTTTCGCAAGTATGGAACGCTGAGATTTCTAAAAAGTATGAACTACTGACCTTTTGAAATTAATTTTTTTTTTTTAACAAAAGTACTGTAACCATATGCTGGGGACATAGGAAATCATGGTTTTTAAATGTTGAAAAAAAAATCCTTTCAAATGTACAATAAGTTTATAATTTTTGAAAACATCAAACAATGAGCAAACCAATGTTATCAGTATACGCATTCAAAATCTCATATTCTGGGGCCTTGGGAAACGTCATTTTTGAGAAGGTAGCAGTTAATTTTTTTAATGATGAAAACAACGGAAGCAAGGTTCTTTTGTTACTGTTGTTTTTAGAGGAAATGGGACAGAGGGAGAGGGGGAGAGATTCTTAAGCAGACTCCATTCCCAGCCCAGAGCCCAACATGGGGCTTGGTCTCATCACCCTGAGATCTTGACCCGAGCTGAAATGAATAATACTATTAACGGAGGGAGCTCCCTAGGCGCCCTATGCAAGTTTAGAAAATAGCTGTATAGTCGCAAATGCCAAGAAGTGAAAGTTGGCTGGACCATTGATTGGAAATATGTGCATGTCTATGGAGAGGAATGGAACTGGCATCCTCCACAGACCAGATTCTGGTGGATTCTTGCCCCTACCTTTCCCTATCCACCAGTGGTCTTTGAAGGAAGCAGGATTCCTGGAATCTGTGGATTCCTGGGTGTTCCTCCGCTGGGCAGCAGAGGGCAATAGAGGACTGCCTACAGAAAGAGCCACTTTCCCACCCATACCCCTCAGGGCCCAGTAGGTGGCGCCCTCCTCAGCCCATAAACTTCAATTTGGCTTTTGGGAGAAGGGTTTCAGTTGATGCTCAATGACTGACCTTTCCGGCCACATTGGCTAGCAATTACAGGCTTGGTGCTTAAAGCTCAGACTTTAAAATGGAGCCCACGAGAGAGGAGTCCTTCCACTCTGTTTGCAGGGACAGAGTGTCTGGCTCTGGAAAGTCTGATATTAACTCCTCTGTTCTAGGCAGTGTTTGTTTATTTATTTATTTTTTAAATTCTCCAAAAGACCTTTTGTTTTCATATCCCATCTGGGCACAGGTGGACGGGTTGGGAGTCGGCCCCTGTCGTTGACCTGCTTCCCTTTGCATCTCAGCTCTGACACAACTGTGTGCCCTTGGCAAGTTGTTCACCCCTCTCTACGTCTCCATTTCTTCATGCGTATGGTTAGAGGCTGAATTGTGTTCCCCCTCCTCCCGCCAAAATTTGTACATGGAGGCCCTTACTACCAGCACCTCAGAATCTGACTCTGTTTGGAGATGGGGCCTTTAAAGAGGTGACTAGATTAGAATGAGGCCGTTAGGGTGGGCCCCAATGCACCAGGACTGACATTCTTGTGGAGAAGGGGTGGAGGCACCTGGGGGCAGGGGTGCAGGGAGGAAGGGCCCTCCGGCCAGCTGAGGAGTGAGGCCTCAGGAGAAGCCAGTACTGCCAACACCCTCATCTTGGGTTTCCATTCTCCAGAACCATGAGGAAATAACGTTCTGTTGTGTAAGCCATGTGTTCTGTGGTATTTGGGGATGGTGACCCTGGGCAACAAATCTGGGCCTGAGGAGAGAGGAGCTACCTCAGGGCTCTGAGGAGGGGAATAAGCAGAAGAATGGATGCCAGAAGCTCCTCACTTCGTAACCTGGCACGTAGTAACCGTGGCGTACATGCTTCTCATTTTAGACACCAACTCATCATGGCCATTGCCTCTCAGCCAGTCCTGGTGACAACCCCCATCTCATGTGTAAATTCTTCATGAACAGATTAGAAACCATCAAAGGAAAACGTGGGCAGAATTCCACCATGAATTCCACAAACCGATCTTGTCCTTTGTCCCTCTTGCTTACCAGAAGAAGGATCTCTCAGCTTCTCATGTGTTGGAGCCATGTCGCCCAGTGTCTCGGGCTTTCCATTCGGTGCCTGTCGTGTCCTCCATTTCCTCTCGCAAGTGTCGCCCCTTCTCTCCCCCCTTCACTGTCCAGCTTGCTGAGCTGTTGGCCACATGGCCCCGCTTCCTTGTCCCCACACACCTTTTTTTAGTGAAAGATACACATGTGAGAGTTGAAAATATTTGAAGAACAATAAAACAGACACCAATATATTCACCATCTAGCTGAAAAATAGCATTTGGCCAGTACTTTAGAATTCTAGGTGCTGTTCCGTCCCCTAGCCCCCTCCCTCCCAGATTTTATGTTCGTCATTCTGCTGCTTTGCTTTATAGTTCAACTACCTATTGTATTTCATTGAACCTAAGCCCCCCCACAATTGTGAGGCACATCTTTGTTTCGTGTCTAAGAAAGAAAAAGTGCTGCTAAATGTCATCACAAGACACCACTGCTTGTAAGATGCATCCTCCCCCCTTTTAGGGAGCTAGGAATGTGAAAAGTGTATTTTGGAATCAGCAGAACAGGACCTGCGTGCATCCGAATGTCTTTTTAGTTGCGCCTATGTTTTGAGCTTTATGTAAATGGAATCCTGTTGTACAAAGTCTTCGTGACTGGTGACCGGCTTTTGGACACGATGTGCTTTTGAGATTGTCCCAGGTGGGTGCAGGTGGCAGTGGTGTGTTTCTTTTCACTGCTGTGGAATGTCCCACAGTGAGCTTATGCCACTGTACATATTTACATTACTGTAACTGGGCATCTGGGTGGTTTCTAGTTTTAGTGTTTTGAACCTTTTTTTGCACATTCTTGTGTGTATCTGACTGATGCACTCTGGTCTTATAAGGGTATATACATAAGAGTGAACTCTCAAGTTCAAAGATGTGTATATACATATATATGTTCAAGTACAAAGATGTATATATATATTTAAATATATATATCACATATGCCCCATATAACATGTAATATATAATATATGACATAAATTACACATATATTTTATATAATAAATACATGTAAAATATAAATATATTATAAATAATATTTATAAATATTTATTATAAATATAAACATTTATATTATGCATTATAGATTTATATTTTTATTTGAATAGATTTCATATTTCTAAATACCAATTATTATATATAATATATATAATGATATATATATTTAAATTAGTGAGGTAATGTCAACATATTTTCTGATGTAGTAGCACCAGTCTAAATTCTCCCTTTTAATGTCAGTGAATTTTCAGTGACTTTCTCCATTATAATGGAATGCATTTTGTATCTTGGGTAAAAAAATTTCATTCTTTAAGGTCATGGAGGTATGCTGCTATGTGGTTCTCTATAATTTTATTGCTCTGCCTTTCGCCAGAGTTAGGAAATACTCTCTCTCTCTTTTTTTTTTTCCTATTCAATTCTAATAAAATTAGAGTAATCTCTTTGCTTGGAAGTTTGTAAACTCCCCTAAAAAGCTGACTGGGCCTTGTGTTTTCTTTGTTGGAAGAATTTAAGCTATTTATTTCCTTTTAGGGATATGTGATATTCAGATTTTGGACTACTTCTTGAGCTTCTTGTTAATTTGTATTTTACCAGGATTTCATCTGTTTCATCTAAGTGTTCAAATTTACTGGCAAAAAATTTGTTCATAATACTGTGTTTAAATTCTGGTGTGTTTGTACTCCTCTCTCAATGAGGCTTATCAAATAATTCTTGTTTTCTTTTTCATCTTCATATGTTTTTCATTAATTTCTGCTCCTATCTTTCCCTCTACTTCTTCAGCTTTATTCTGGTATTCTTTTTTAAAAAAAATCATTTCTTAAATGCTTAGCTCAGAACTCCTTAGTATTTCTTCTTTTCTAAGTATATGAATTCTCTTTTAATACAATTTTAGTGGCATTCCACGGATTTTGGTAAATGGCATTTTCATCTCATTTAGTTGTATTTATTTCCAGATTTCTACCATAATTTCCTTGTTAACCTGTGGGGTATTTAGAAGTTTTTAAAAAAGTATTATTTTCAAACATATCGGGTTTCCTAGTATGTTTTCATTACTGATTTATAAACAGATTACATTATAGTCAAAAACAATGTCTTGGGCCCCCTAGGTGGCCGATTGGGTTAAAAGTCAGATTCTCCATTATATGTTAATAAAAATAATTTAAAAAAATAAGTCAGACTCAATTTTGGCCATGATCTCAGGGTTGTGAGATAGAGCCCAGGGGAGTCAGGCTCTGCACTCAGGGAGTCTGCTCTCTCTCCCTCTGCCCCTCCCCCTACTCTCACATGTGCTCACGCTCACTTGCTCGCTCTCTCTCTCTCTCTGTCTCTCTCAAACAAATAAATAAATAAAATCTTAAAAGGAAAGGACAGTGGTTTGAAGGCCCCAATCCTGGGATGCCCATGGAGGCTGGCTTCTCGCCCAGTGCTGTTGCATTGGTCCTTGCATACAAGGGGGAACAAGCTTAGATGCAAGGTGCGAGGAACGTTAGACCATGCGCTGCTCAAAGTCTGTGTGTATTTCAGGTTTCTTTCGGGCTGCATTTTCCAACATTTACCAGGAGAGTTGTTTTAAAATTTCCCATTACGAGTGTGGATTTTTGTATTTCTCCTTAGAGGGCTGACAACGTGTGCTTATACACTTTCAGACTGTATTATTAGGGACACACAGGGTTAGAATGTTTGTATCTTCCTGCTAACCTGAAGAGTTCATCATTGTAAGGTCACTTTTCCTTAACTATGGTAAACATTTTGTGTAAAAATTGGTCTCGTCTGATACTACTATCAGGACACCACCACTTTTATTTGCCGTAGAATATCATTTCCATCTGTTCGCTTTCAACCTCTTTGTGTCTCTTATAAATGGCTGATTTTCTTAAAAAAAAAAAAAAAATCCCATCTGACAACTGGGGTCTTCTGACTCTGTTTCATCCATTTACATATATTCTGATGATGAATGCATTTGGATTTATTGCTACTCTTGTATTTTCTATGTGACCCATTTTCTAAACCAGATTCTTCTGTCTTTCACCCCACCATCTTGTCTTGTCTTTTTAAATGTATATTTTAGGGTTTTTTTTTTCTTTTTCTACTTCTTTTTCCTTCTTACTAGTGTGTAAGGTCCATATGCTAACTCTCTGTCCTTTTAATGGTTACCAAGGCTATTTATACACATAGACTCATTCTGTAGGCTGAAGTCAAAAGTTAACCAATACCCTTTTTCCTCTCAACAAAGACTGCATGCAGGGGTTTGGCTCCTGTCACTCCCCTCCCCATGTTATCTGCTATTATGACCCCAGATTTGGATTCTAGCGCGCTTGCCACTCCCCACCACACACACACACACACACACACACACACACACATACACACAGCTTGTCTTTTATCCCACAGTATGCCCAGTGTGCAGCACACAGCAGGCAACCAGTAACCCTGCAGGGCACAACTGACTGGAGCTTCCAGCAGCAATGGGACAGGCTTCTCATGAGGATTTCGGTTTGAGCATTTGGTGGAACATTTTGTTTGAACATTTAGAGCTTCAAGTATCCTGATGTGGTATCTGATACCCCAGGAATTCCCTGTTCTCTGCCCAGCATTCACAATCTGGACCTGCTCCAGTTTTCAAATCATGTTACTCCTCTGCTCCCAGTCCTCCAATCCCTTCTCATTCCACTCATCCAAAAACTCAAAGGCCCAGATGTTCTTCTGCAGCCTCCGAGCTACCTAAACCTATCTCCTCCTCCTCTCCTTTCTCACACCCACCTCCAGTCACACCTTGCTCTTCTAGAACGTTCCAAGCATGACTCCACCTTGGGACTCTTCACTTGTTGTTCCCTCTGAAGACCTTCCCTAACCTCCTTATACAAACTACTATCACCCCAGTCTTGATATGTTCCCCCTCCTGCTTGGCTTTATTTCTCTCCATGGCACTCAGCACCACCTGAACAGTCTTTCCTTTCTTCCTTTCTTTTTTCTGTCTGTCTGTCAGTCAATCTAGTGATCTATTTATCTATCATCTCCCACCTGAATGAAACCTCTGTGAGAAAGGAACTTCATGTGTATTTTCAGGATTATGTCTTTACAACCCTGGGCACATACCAAATGCCCAATAAATATGTTGAGTGAAAATGTTTGCAGAACCCCTTCAGAAGCTGTCCATTCGGTCTCAAGCTTCTTGGACTTCTACGTGCATTTTTTTTTTTTTTCCCTCTCCTTCAAAACGATGGAATCATAGAATGTTCTTACTTGAAGAGATGGTAGAGATCTTTACATTTAGAGTGGACCTACCTGGGGGTTCAGACAGGTTGAACTGTGGGGCTCAGATCATAAACTTGGCACTGGTTGGTAACTGAAAGTCTAAAATGCTCCCCATCCTCTCAGAAGCCCCTGAAACTTCTCAAGTACCAACCTAAGCAACGTAGGAATTGATCCAGATCAGTCTCTGGCCAGTCAGACATTTGTGACTCTTCCTCATCTGAGCCCTGTGGGCTGACTCGCCCCCCTCATCCTGCACCTTGATTCCACTCTCATGGTTGTTAGGACATCAGCATGGGCAGGACCCTTGTGGGACATGGGGACCTGCTTTTGTGGGGCCTTTCTCCCTCTCACTCTCCCCAAAAGAGAATTAAAAGGGCACTGCTGCTTCTTTTCTCTGAATTCAGAATCTGTTCGTGGGTTGAAAAGACATGGGAATGGTGCAAAAATAATTAATACTGTTACACTGGAAAAAAACAATTAAAAAATTAGTTTATAAAATAAAAATGGAATACTCTGCATTGTGCTGACTGATCCTGACATTTTTGTGCATTGTGTATTGATTGTAATTATGATATAATTTTAAGAATAAACAGAATTTTCATAGAAAAAAAATAAAAATAAAAGGCGTGGGAATGTGGGAGAATTAGGGAAAGTAGCCCTAACCATCACGGGGGGAGTTCCTGGTGACCCCCTGGTGACCTGTACCACTTTTTGTGGTAGAGGTGAGAAGGGAGAGGCCAGAAGAGACAAGAAAATGACCCGCTCACATCTACAACGTCCCCAACGGAACTCTTGATGTCTCCTCTCCAGCCTGCCCCCACTCAGTAAAGAGAGTCACTGTGCAACCATTGCCTTTGACCACAGCCCACGTGTTTGTCCTGGAGCCTGTCCTTCCATCACCCGCACCTTCAGCCCCCCTGGTGGATCCTCTTGGCTGTGTGCATCCCCACACCCTGCACACTGCTCCCGCTGCAGGCCAAGCACCCCCTCTCCTCTCTAGATTGCTACAGGGACGGCCTCATTCTCACTTTTGCCACTCACCCCACCCCACCCCAGTCTCCCCCACAAGACCCAGTGTCATCTCTTTGACATGCAAATCAATTCCTACTTCCCTGCTCCAAGCTTCTCATCCCTCTTAGACAAAAAAAAAAAAAAAAAAAAAAAACCCTGAGGGGCGCCTGGGTGGCTCAGTGGGTTAAAGTCTCAGCCTTCAGGCTCAGGTCATGATCCCAGGGTCTTGGGATCCAGCCCCAAATCGGGCTCTCTGCTCAGCGGGGAGCCTGCTTTCCACACACCGCTCCCCACCCCTCCACCCCCCGCTGCCTCTCTGCCTACCTGTGATCTCTGTCTGTCAAATAAATAATAAATAAAATCTTAAAAAACAAACCCTGAAACTCCTCTCTGCCCATGTGATCTGCCCACTGCCCCTCTCTCTGACTTCGCCCCCCCTCCCCCCCACCTCTCACCTCCATGCCATTTGGGCCACAGAATACTACCTCCCTTGACTTGTTTCAAACACAAGCTCATTCCCGCCCCAGGCCTTCGCACCTGTTTGTTCCTGTGTTCAGAAATCCCTTGGCCTGCACACAGACATAGCCCCCTCCTTCCTAACCAAACAGATAACACCCCTTGTCTCTGCGCCCTCACCCTGCTTTACTCTCCCCATAGTGGGTTGCCTGTTCCTTACCAGAATGTAAGCTTCTCATGGGCACAGTCGTCTTTTTTTTTTTTTTAAAGATTTTATGTATTTATTTGACAGAAATCACAAGTAGATGGAGAGGCAGGCAGAGAGAGAGAGAGAGAGAGAGAGAGGGAAGCAGGCTCCCTGCTGAGCAGAGCCGGATGCGGGACTCGATCCCAGGACCCTGAGATCATGACCTGAGCCGAAGGCAGCGGCTTAACCCACTGAGCCACCCAGGCACCCTGGGCACAGTCATCTTGATCACTGCTGCCTCTCTTGCACTGAGCACTGTGCCTGGTGCTTGGCATGTGCTCAGTGAACATTTGTTAAATGGATAGTTAGGGGAAGAGATGAACGAATGATTTTGCCCTGCCGTAGACTTCACTTCCTGGCAGGGCTGGACTCGAACCCAGGTCTTTGGATGCTCTTCCCTTTGGCCAGGCTCTTCCCTGCCATGAAGTAACACTTCAGAGGGTTGAGGAATCACATCCTTGGCTTTAGAGAAGGAAGAGCTGCTTCCGAGCTGTGGATGCCTTTCTTCAGGAGGGGCCAGACCCCTCTCATAGTGCGGAGCCCAGTGTGGTGTGGGAGAGTACACTTATCCGTCAGGGGGGCCTGTTCCGCATCTCAGCCTCCCCACCCTACCTAGGGGAACGCTGATGTGTTCTTGCTGCAGCCAGCTCAGCCAGGATCCAACACAGGTGTTCTGTGGACTGTGTGAGTAACACACACACACACACACACACACACACACACACACACTTTGCATTTAAACAAAACACATCTGAGAGGGGTTCAAGCCTTCACCCTCCCTTCCTGCCAAGTATGGGGATAAACAGTAGGGCTCTTGGCAGGTCTCTGTCCCATTCTCTTTGTCTCTGGGTCTAGAACCATTCATGTCCTCTCATTGGTCATGTGACTTTTGTGAGCTTCCATCTTCTGTCCACAGGCGTTGTAACCTGTGCGTCTTCTGTCTAAATACAAAAGACGGGGGGAGCTTTGCTCCTGCGAGAGTGGCGTTGTGAAGGAACAAAACACTTTCACGGGGGCGCCTGGGTGGCTCAGTGGGTTAAAGCCTCTGCTTTCGGCTCAGGTCACGATCCCAGGGTCCTGGGATCGAGCCCCATGTCTGGCTCTGTGCTCAGCAGGGAGCCTGCTTCTGCCTCTTTCTCTGCCTGCTTCTCTGCCTACTTGTGATCTCTCTCTGTCAAAGAAATAAATAAAATCTTAAAAAAAAAAAAAAAAAAACACTTTCACGGTAATGCAGACTCTTGCATTCCACATAAAATGTGCCCTCTTCGGGGCGCGGAGGGATATTAGAATAATAGGCAGAGCACCCAGCCCAGGTGACAGTGTAGGTTCACACCTGAGAGACCAGGTGGGCAAGCCGCCAGCCCCTCTCTCAGGAAATCCACGGGGTGAGCCGTTTGGTGGCCAGGGATCAAAGACAGCCGGGTTCTGCGCTCCTGCGCTGCTGGGATCCTGACAGCTCTGGGACCCGCCTTCTCCGCTTGCCTTTCCCTCCCCTCTCCCGCCTCCCTCCCAAAGGTGGTTCTTTGTGCCCACGGTGGATCAAGGGACATCAGGAAAGCTCTCCGCCCTTGACCCTCTCTGTCCAGGGGCTTCCATTCGTGACTTGTGGCCTTGGTGAGCAGGACACGGTTTCTTGCAGGAGTGAGGAGGAGCAGTGGGGGCGGGGCTCGGCTGCACCCCTCACCCTGCGGGCGGTGGAGGGCGGAAGGTCCCGGCCCTGCGTTGGGGAGAGAGGTCCGCGGCCGCGCTCGGTGCTGTATGACTGCAAAGCGGCAGGGGGCGCCCGCGGCTTCTCTCCTGCGGACCCCGCGCACCCGCAATGCCGCCGGCCTTGAGCCCGCCCGCCGGCCGCCAACCCGCCTCCGCCCCCTCCGCAGAGCCCTGCGTCTTTGGGGGTTCTCCGTCGCTTCACCTGGCGCCTGGAGAGGCCTTTCTGGCCCACCCAGCTGACCGCGTGCTCCCGGGGGCTCCTCTTTTCTTACCGCACCACGGGAGACCAGGCCACCCAGCGCATGGTGGTACAGCCCTGCGCCGCAGGGGCTCAGCGCCTCCCCAGACCCACAGACCCTTACAGTCTTGAACGAAAAGAACAGGCAAAAGGAGAAGCCCCGAGGCATCTGGGAAGGAGGGCTAAGGGGGAGGGCGATGCTCCAGAAAAGGAAAGGACTCCAAGGTGTGCGGATACTTCCCACTCACCAAGCGCATTTTTGTGTGCTTTCTGCTTTATCTTATGTCCTCCCCTCAACAACCCCTTGGTCGATAGGCATCATAAGCCCATTTTGTTGATGGGCATCTGGAGGCTCAGAGAGAAAAACGAGTTCCCTCAAGATAACCCCGCTGGATGCCGGGAAGCCATGTTTTGTGCCTTTGTCCTAGTGAATTTTTTGCAGTACAGCGACCGGGAGAGATGCATGGAGACAAGCCGCCGGGGCTTTTGGGTAGAAGCTTCCCCCTTCCTGTCCGCCCTGCAGTCGGATGAGGCCTCAGGGGCCAAGGGAGAGGGAATGCCCCACACCTTCTGCCCTTGGCAGGGTTCATTCCTCACGTGGACACAGGTCATGGTCTTTGAGGGAAAGGGAATGGGTGGAGCACATGGGATGGGGGAAGGAGTTGTCTTAGAATTTGCCCTGGGCTGACATTTTCAAGTTGTACCTTTGAACGCTGTTAAAAAAAAAAAAAAAATCCTCAAAACTCACTTTCACAGGAGTTAATCATTCATTTCTCACCGCAGGCGGGATGACCTTTGGCATGCAGTTGGGATTTTGTTTGCTTTTCTTGAAAGTCCTGGAGTTTGTAGCTGGAACAGTGTCATTTAGATGGAAGAAAGGAATTTGAGGCGCAGTATAAGGCTTGGTTTTCTTTCCTCCACCTCCTGGGAGTCCGGAAGTTTGAGAGGTTTTGGATTCAGAACTCAAGCAAGTTGATCACCTGTGACTGTGGCTCTTATGGGTACTGAATGCCGGAGACAAGGAGACAAAAACATACCAAAAACAAAAAAACAAAACAAAACAACAACAACAAAAATCTAAGCCACCACCCATACTGCACCTGATTCCTTTAGGGTCATTCTCTTACCTGGGTGGCAGCTAAGTTCACCAACAGAGATCATTTGTTTTATTTCATTACTGTAGTACCCTAATTAGCTTTGCACATAGAGAGATGCAACTTAGGAACTTTTCAGTTTTAGTTTTTGAATCATTTAAAAGTTAATTGACCTCCTATAAGAATTAGGGAGGGCCAACTGGCTGTGTGACTTCGGCAAGTCACCCAACCTCTCTGGGCCTCAGAAGAGAAGTTACAAGACTCCTTCCAAGGTCCATGTTCTACAGCCTGTAATCCTGCAGCCCAGCTCCACTGGCTATTTTTGACCCAAGGTTTAGAAGGGCTTGTCAGGCCACACCCATCTCTCCAACATTCTGACAGCTGGCTGGACAGTCTCACCAGTGATCCCATGGGCACTCAAGCAGGAGATGCCCCAAGCAAACAGTTGTCCCCTCGTCTCACCTAACTTCTCTTCCTGGTACCCAGGTGCCCCCCTCAGTATCCTCTTCGATTTCCCTCTGTCTTCAACCTCCACATTCATCTGCTTCCTGAGACTGGAACATTCTAGTTGTGAAGTGCCCTCTGTTCCTACTCCCCCAACTTCTGCTGAGTTCAAGTCACCTCTCACCTGGACTCTTGCCACCACCTTCAATACCCCAACAGCCTCTCTCCTGTCACTCCCACTCTGATCGATACCAGGTCCGTCACGCCAACCCACGGGTCCGGCCAGCCTTTCCACACTGTCGCCACTTGAATGGTCTCCCATAGCCAACCCAGCAAACAACTGCCATCTGGGCCCTGTGTGAAATAGGCCCAACCTCACTTCTCCCCCACTTGTCCCTTAAGCACACTGAGCCCAACTCAGTGTTTCTTGCATCGTCGCAACTGTTCTTGTCTGGCCCCACACTCTTCACACTCTGTCTGGAACACACACAGCTACCTTGCCTGCTAAAACACCTCCCTCTTCATCAAGACCTGGTACGCATGCTGGCTTCTCCTTGAAACTTTCTAGGAGACCCCCATTAAGGATCAATTTCCCATGGATTCGTTCAGTCAACAGATCCTGAGCACCAGCTGTGTCCTAGGTGCTATTCCAGGCACTGAGAATTCAGTAGGGGCTAGAGATGTGTTCCTGCTCACAGGGAGCTTGCCACTGATGGCAACAGAATATAGCAAACAGACAAGGATATTACAGATTCCTGTAAGTACAGCGCAGGAGCCCTTGGCTCCACTGACTTCCTTACGGTCTGCAGTAACATGCCTATTTGCGATTAATTGTAAAGCATCTGGAGGAAGAAGCTAACTCGCATTTATCTTTGTAACTTCCATGATGCCTGACACCATGACTTGTCCGTGGCGGTGCCTCGGTATGTGTTTGTGAGGGGAGGGAACGAAGCGGGGGAGGGGGGGCAGGGCTGGATTTCGAAAGCATTCAACACACACTCCGGGCCACCAGTGGAACACCTACTAAGGTCTTCACTTGTTAAATTCAGAATCGAAGTAAAAGGAAATTCTCATCTGGGCAGGTGCCGTTTTCACAATCCCTAGAGATGGTGTTCGGTTTGAGAGACTGGCTCCAGACAGGAGAGGCGACAGAGGACACAGAAGGGCACTGCGCACACAGACCTGGGAGTTAGTCCCTGCTCTGCCATATGATCATTGAGAGAATTGGAGCATGTTCTTTAATCTCTCTGGGCCTTGACTTCCTCATCTGTGGAACGGGGATCAGAAAACCTGCCTCATGGAATTGGAAAACCAGATGGGACCGTGTGTGCAAATTTGCTTCTTAGACTGAAATAAAGCACCCTGTAACCATAAGATGGATTTCAGATTACTTGAGGTCCTTTCCCTGCTTTGTTTGGGAAACACTAAAACAGGCTGTCTGCTCCCTAAAGAGGAAAGCTGCTGGAGATAGGGATATTTTAAAATATTATGTCAAAATCTACCATTCTGGGTCCTTAAAGAGGAAAGAATCCTAGTCTCCCAGGGTAACCTTAGGCTGCCTGGAAAGCAGGTGGGTCTTTCTTACTCTTCCCTAAAATATATTCTCCTAGGATTGTCCCTCTTCCCACCGTTGGGATTTGTTGCTGCAAACACAGGAGAGATACAGTTGCCTTCAAGGACAAGCACACCCTGATGCCTCATGCTCCAGACATAGAATGAAGTCATCGCGTGCCCTTTGCCATGATTTGTCCCTGCCCGCACGTGAAATGTGCCTTGCCTACAGTCTCTACTCACCGAATCTAGACTGCAGAGGCATTGCAACTTCTCCCATAGCCCACTGTTCCTTCGCAGAAGGGTCTCAGAGTCTGTTCTACACCTTCAGTGCCTTCCAGAACTCACTCATCCCTGCAGCCCCCAGGCCACACTCACTCCAGTGGGGTTGGAATGGGAGAGAACGACTCGGCCTCAGGGTGTTGCCGCCAGAACCAAGCTTTGGAAGCAGACTGTCACTCCAAAAAGATGGAATTCCAGTAGGGGAGGGTCTGCGCTGGTGGCCAGCGCCACCAGCGGGAGATACACTCGCCCCTTGCCTGTCCAAATCTCCTGAGGGGTTCCAGAGTTTTGGCAGAAGTTGCCGCAGCATCTTAAATTGAGTCCTCTCAGAATGGCTCTTGACCATCGAGCCCTACTCTGAGGAAGAGAGGATATAAGAAATTACATGGACATATACACCCCTTCAGATCTTTGATACATGTTAACTGAACTGAAAGCAGGGGAGACATATACAAGTATGTAACAGTCTGTCCTTAGCACATTTTTCATTAGTGTGTTCTTGGTTCCTCCCTCACTCCTCCTGACCACCTCAATCAATTAGGGCCCCAGTGGGCATTTCCCCCAGTTTCTGCTCTCCCCTTCTCTCTTAACATACGTGTGCTTTTTAGGGTAGAGCAGGGATGGGGAGTAGAGGGCATCTCAGATAAGTGTCTTAGAATTTCAGGAACTGGAGAAAATGGAACAGAATCCTCTAGCGGTCTCCATTCTTGCCCTTCCCCCCACTTCCTGTTTATGTGGAGCGCAGTGGGATACCTGGCCCTTATGGGATTACAGAAGGAAAAGAAAGCCTCTGGAGAGCAGGCACTTAGAGAGTGGGGGGAGTCTCTGCTGCTGCGGCAGACAGAACACCATGCTTTCTGCAGGTTAGCTGCCGTAGCCAGGAGCTTGCTTGCCATAGCTTCCCTGTGCTGTGAGTTCCCACGCGTGAAAACCTTTTGCAGTGAGGTTCTGGCGGCCCCTGGCCTTGGGCACAATTGCTTCTGCATTCGCTTTCCATGAGGGGGTGCAGCATGGCAGGGGGTACACAGGATTTCCCTGCCACCACCATTTGGGATGAAAACAGAGAGCCAAAGGGAGCTCGCAGGAACCCTGCTGACAGGGACTTTCCACTGAGGACCTCGACCTGTGGCTTGACTTGCTCCTTAGTATGTGTGAAGACATTCCCCCCTCTAAGACTCAGTTTCCCCATCTGTAAAATGAGACCAGTAACACACATCTCGTGTGATTGCTGGTGAGAAAATTATGTGAAACATATCTGAAAGCACTTTGGTGAAGGTATAGTACAAAGCTAGTGCCCATCACCAGAGAGCTAACACACACACAGAACACACCTATTTTTTTACACTTTTAGAAACTGACGTACAGTAAAATCACCTGGTATGTGTGTGTGTGTGTACAGTTCTGTGCATTTTAACACATGTACAGATTTGTGTAACCATCACCAGAGTGAGAATATGGAGTATCATTGCCCCATTCAGTCACTGAAGGATGTTTAGTCACGACGCATTACTATTTTCATATTTTGCTGGCTCAATCTGCTAATATTTTGTTGAGGATTTTTGCATCTATGTTCACGAGGGATATGGATATGAAGTTTTCTGTTGTCACTATGTGGCTTTGGTCTTAGGATAATGCTGGCTGCTGAAACAAGTTGGGGAGTGCTCTTCCTTATTTGCCCTTCTACTTTTTTTTTTAATTTTTTAAAGATTTTATTTATTTATTTGACAGAGAGAACAAGCAGGGGGAACTGCAGGCAGAGGGAGAGGGAGAAGCAGGCTCCCTGCCGAGCAGAGAGCCCAATGCAAGGCCCCATTCTGGGACTCCATCCCAGGACCCTGGGATCATGACCTGAGCCGAAGGCAGATGCTTAATCGACTGAGCCACCCAGGCGCCCCTTGCTCTTACTTCTTGAAATGTTTGTGAGTATTCACTCGTGAGACCATGCAGGCCTGGAGATTTCTCTTTTAAAAGGTTTTTAAACTGTGAATTCAAAGTCTTTAATCATTATAAGACTATTCAGATAACCCTTGTCATCATGACTGAATTGATAGTTTGTGGTTTTCAAGAAATTAGTCCATTAGTCCATTCCATCTAAATTGTCAGATTTGTGTTTGTAGAGTCGTTCTCAGTAATTCTCTTATTACCTCATTAATGTCTACAGCACCTGTAGGCTTTCATACCTAATATCAGTGATTTGTGCTTTTTCTCCTTTTTTATTAGCCATTTATCAATTTTTTTGATCTTTTCAAAGAACCACCTTTTGGATTCATTGATTTTTCTCTGTTGTTCTATTTATCATTTCATTGGTATCAGTTCTTTTTTTGTACTCCCCCCTTTTTTTCTTGCTTTGTCCTAATTTTGCTCTTCCTGTTCTAGTCTCTTTTTTTTTCTTCTCTCTCTTTAAAAAAAAAAAAAAAGATTTTATTTATTTATTTGACAGAGAGAGACACAGTGAGAGAGGGAACACAAGCAGGGGGAGTGGGAGAGGGAGAAGCAGGCTCCCTGCTAAATGGGGAGCCCAATGTGAGACCCGATTCCAGGACCCTGGGATCATGACCTGAGCCGAAAGCAGATGCTTAATGACTGAGCCACCCAGGTGCCCCCCATTCTAGTTTCTTAAGGTATAAGCTTAGATGATCAATCTGACACCTTTCTTTTCTAATATAAGCATTTATGTTTTCTTCTAAGAACTGCTTTAGGTAAATCCCATAAATGTTGATGTATTGGGTTTTTATTTTCATTGAGTTGAAAATATTTTCTAATTTTCTTCAAGACTTTCTTTCTTTTTTTTTTTTAAACATTTTATTTATTTATTTATTTGACAGACAGAGATCACAAGTAGGCAGAGAGAGAGAGAGGAGGAAGCAGGCTCCCTGCTGAGCAGAGAGCCCAATGCGGGACTCGATCCCAGGACCCTGAGATCATGACCTGAGCTGAAGGCAGAGGCTTAACCCACTGAGCCACCCAGGCGCCCTCTTCAAGGCTTTCTAATGGATTGTTTGTAAATGCTTTAATTTTCAAGTGTTTAGACATTTCCCCACATATGTTTTTAAAATCATTAAACTTGGGGAAGCTGTAAAAATCTAAAGCCATTATTTTAGAAATGAATTAATTTATTGAGCCCCTCATGTAAAGCTGCATGAGACTTAGATCCAGCTTCCTTCAAGGAACTGATTGTTCAGGAGGAAAATGAAGACTCTTAGGTAAACAAATGGGATGCATGGTGTTCAATGATAAGAAGTTTCTACTGGTGAAGAGAAGGGCTGCCGGCAGCGGGCAAAGAGGGGCGGTCAGTCTCTTCCAGCCCAGTAGATCAAGGTCAAGGGTGTGAACTGGGCTTTAAGAATAGGTAGCAGTTCCATAGTGAAGATCTTAGGGTAGAACCATGTTGGTTAGAGGGAACTTTGCCTGGCAGTGGCAGTACACCCTGCCCTTGGGCACTTTCCCATGATGCCCCACTGAGCCTGCTACCAGTTGCTGCACTTGGCCTACTTAATTCACACATGTCTTCCAGAAACTGAAAGTAGCTCCTAAAGCCTATAGAGAAATAAGTAGCATTTTCTGGGCCAGGAGAAGGGAAGGTGGGTGACAAAGATAAAGCTAATAGCAAAAAAGTATTCTACTTCCTTCATATCTTGCCACCTCACAGATATGATCTGTCCTTCTGCCTTGTCAGAAATTGAGCTGAACTTGGAAGTTAAGGACTCAAAACACTAGAGCTACTCGTTGGCCAACCCTGGAGCATGCTGCCGGGTTGTGGACATGAGTGGAATTAGCCCTAGGATTTGGGCCTCTTGGGCCTACAGAAGTCAGGGGAATGCTAGAGTCACTGAAGCCAACGCAGAGTGGAATAGCAAGTGGTTGGAGAAAAGTATTTGCTCCTGCCCTAAGGGCTTGGGCTCACAGCATCAAGGAAGAGAGGGGTTCATGTGAGAATAAAATAGCTTCCATCCTCTTGAGACACAGGACAGCTCAACCACAGAGAAAGAATTCCAGGGGATCCATAATCACATCTTCTTCATTCTTTCTGGGGTTGTCAGTCATATTTCACCTTCTTTCCCATTTTTCTGCACAACCTGGTTTGCAGGGTCTGCTTTTAGCCTGCAAGAAAACAGACTAAAAGCAATGCTTCTGAGATTTTTGAATTTGCATTTTTCCCGTCAATTTACTTTTCACTTGCATATTTTGGTTTTTACTGAAGACTGATTGTGCATATGTTGGTGATTTAACAAGAAGGAAATATGCTTTAAGTCTCCTAGCAAAGATTAAAATAACTAGATTTAATTTTATAGGAAAAAAAATTTTAAGAAAATGGTTGACTTCTCATTGAATTTTGGGGAGCAAGTTACATAAACTCTCTTGGGGTGGCCACAACATGGGGAAGATAAGACAGCAATCTTAGCACCTAGCACAGCTGGGCAGATGTAGACACCTTGGTATGGAGCTCGACTGCATGAAGAAATAAAAGACACTACAAAATCCCACCATGGAATTTCCAAATGATGCCATGAAATTGTAGCTAATCTTGGCACCTACCATCTGGCCCCAAAATGAAAGGTCTATATGACCTGTTTTCTCATGCAAATAACTAGTTTGTTCTAAAGAGGAATAATTTTAAGGCAGGAGAAATTTTTAGGAAGAACCAGATTCTGATTTTATGCAATAAACAAGACCTCCTAAGGGATTTTATATTTTCCATGGTGCTTTATAGTTCATAAAGGACTTCAACAGGCCACATCTCTTTCAGATTTACCAGACTCACTCCCAGAAGAAAAGGCTGAGCAGGCATCAGTCACTCTGCCCTTACAAGTGGAGAAATGACAACTCCTAGAGAGTGAAGAAGTCCATGGCTTATAGGGACTAGAGGCAGTTTCAACCTTGTGTGTCCAGTTCTAACTAAGGTCTACTATGGCCTGGGAGACTATGGTCAAAGCTACTCCAAAGGAAGAGTTAACCTTTACATACTTATTAGTACATTCCTCTAAAGTGCCTACAAACATCTGAGTAATGGTTTCAAACTGCTATTTGATTCCTTTTCATGAGGAGAAAATGTGAGGTTTCACTGAAGTTAAATAGCGGTATATGCAGGAACTCCAGATGTATAATGGGGTGAAGTGAGGGAGAAAGGAGGAGTCAAGTGGACAGCTCTGAAGGCCGCTCTGGGCTTACTGGCTTGATTGCGAACTAAACTTCCCCATTGCACATTGCCTGTGGCTTGTGATGAAGCCTGCCAGCACACAGCTTCATGCCCCTGTGAACTCAACCAGGGCCTGGCTTGCAGATGGATCTGGCCCACTCAGGACAGATTATGACCTATTTTAAGGGATCCCTGCTTCCATTCAGGCTCCTCAAGTAAGCTTACAGCTCTTCAGGGCCAACCCTGCTCTGGGATAGGTTGCAGAAGACCCAGTCAGCCACAGCAAGTCTTAGGCTCTGCAGCCCTCAGCAGCACCGATGGGCAAGATGAACAGACATGGAGGCCTGTGTGTGTTGCGCACTGTTCCAGAAATCCCATGAAGAACCGAAGAGAGTCCTTACCTCAAGGCTTATAGTCTCGTTTCTCCTGTCTTTACTCCCAAATAACTGGCTCTGAAAAGGATTTGGTTCTCTGCCGTCTTTTCTTTCAGTGAATTCCCAAGGCAGCTCCATGGCTGCCGGAAAGCAGCGGGAGAAAAGCATCACATGGCTGGCCTGTGCTCCTCGGGGAGTTGCTCTGGGGGACTGCCTGGAGCATTGCCCCAGAGGCTTAGCATCCCCAGCTTCTGGGCACTGAGTGCTGCTCACCTGCTACTCCCAGTCACCTTGACAACCAAAAACATCCGCCGCCCCGCCCCTCCATTTTGAAATGGCAGTAAGGCTCTCACATGAAAATCACCAAATTCGTTTGATGACATTTTTGTTTCAAAATCTCTTACCCAATGCAAGTGGAGCCGGCAGACTGTGAACCGCAGGTACAGTTTGGCACACGACCTTTTTTGGTGTGGCTAAAGATGGTTTTCGTATTATTTTATTTTATTTTTAGTATTATTATTATTTTCATATTTCTAGAGGGTTGGGAGGAAGAGGAGGAGAGGAAGTGAAAGAGTCCACATTTCTTCTGTGGTCCAGGTAAAGGTCACAGTCCGTCAGGCAACGACCAAGGACTGCCAGGTGCTGATGATACCATGCCGGAGAAGTGCTCACTGTTGCCCCAAGGGGACAACAGTCCTGCGTGGGGGAGAATGAATGCACCCATGGTAAGTGCTGCATGTACAGTGATGGGGCCCCCATGTATGGAAGCACAAAAGAGGGGCACCCGGCTCAACCTTGGGGACTTTAGGAGTGCAGATAAGGGGAGCCTTCCAAGAAGAGGTGGCAAGTGAAATTAACCTGGAAAAAGAAGTAGGTACGAGCCAGGAGAAGGGTGTGCTGAAATGGGGAAAGGGCAGGGTGCAGGGTGGGTAGAAAACACAGCCCAGGCAGGGAGACAGAGACAGAGAGGGGAAGAGAACACAAAGGCTGTTAGCAGGACACAAGGTAGAGAGTGTTACGAGCTGAAGCTGGAGGGGGGCTGTGGGCCATGCTCAAGAACTTTGGGCCTCCCAGCTAGATGCTTGGACGTTACCCAGGTTCAAATGCTGGCCCCATCACTCGGTCTCTGTGTGACCTGAAGCAAACCTTTCTGTGCCTCAACTTCCTCACCTGTAACACGTGCTTAAGAGGAGGACCTGTGTTAGAAGGTGGCCGAGAACACTGAATGGCACAGTCCATACCAAGCATGCAGGACCATGCTGGCTCAGGATTCAGACTCAGCAGACGTGGTAGATGTAGCTCTGGGGGCCACCGCTCATTTGCTCTCAGCCACAGGAAGGCAGTAAGAAGCTGTGAGCACCTGCTGTGTGCCTGTCTCTACCTTAAGCTCTAGGAGTACAAGGGGTCTTACTGGTCTCGTGACGTCCGTCTGAGACCTGGACCTTGCAGAAATCCAGGCAAGAAGTGCTAGGACGATGAGGTTCCCTGGTGCCAGTTGCTGGCGCTCAGGAAGTGGTCAGCGTTCCTCCCCTTGCACTGAAGACACCCAGGGGTCTGAGCATGTGTGTTTGCATCTGAGGGCCCACGAAGACAGGAGGTCTGGGGCAGGAGCATGAAGGACTCCTCAGTTCAAAAACTGCATGCTTCCTTCTTTCTCTTAAAAAGAAAATAATCAAATCTGATTTAAGAGCAGAGAAAAATAGTGAGCCTTCACCAGACCCGATTCGCACTCGATCATGGACAACTTCTCCTGGCTTCAGTGACCCTTTCAGGTCATCAGTTCTCTGGAATGTATTCGGGCTCATTGCAATTCTTCAGAGGCTCCCCGACTCCTCCCACAAATAACACGTCTTCCTACAGGTGTGGTCCAGTCTGGAGCAGAACCTCTAGAAGCGGGAAGCCCATCACGCATGAGTTGTACCCGCCTGGGTTTCTTCGCCTGGAACAGAACAGAGTCCACACGATGGGGAGGGCTTCCCCTGGACAGAAAAGTAGACCCTTCCTGCCCTTCCTTGTGGGGAGTCCCTCTGGCCGCTCCCCAGAAGCAGAGAGAGCCCCTGCTTCTGGAAAGCCCCTCTGAGGCTTCTGTGCTTCTAAGCTGGTGGTGACCTCCAGGGTCAGCAGCCTCTCTGGACAGGTTGGCCGCATGGCACTGGCCTGCTGTGGGAGCACTGAGGACTCAGTCCTCCTCCTGAGTGTGGTTGGGGGCTACCCAAGATGCCTGTGGTCCAGGTCCTGTCATTCCCACTGTCAGAGCAGGCCGGCACCGGCAGCTGGCCACCTTGGTCACCCAGCCCAGGGCCCACGCAAGTCAGACTCTGACTCTGCAATCTCTAAGTGCTCTGGGCTCCTTTGAAAGGGAGAACATTATATTCGATATTATTATACAGTAATGAGAAAGTGTTCTTGCGTTCTGCGGCTTTCTGGCTGAGTACTTTGTGCCCCGTGAGGAAATAGGCTCTTATTTATTTTCCCTCCAGAATATTAAAGTTGACAGCATAGAGACTTAGGTCTGTGGTCATTTCCAGACCGTTGGCCTTTCCCTGCCCCACCCTCTGCTCCTCATCCACCGTGTCGCCTGCCCCTGGGGCTTCAGGCTCTCAAAATTGATTCCCCAGGTTCTTAGCTGGTTGTGTACTGTCTAAGCATTTTGCTCTGATGTGTCCATTTAACTCTCACAATAGCCCTAGGAGGTACAGATTACCACTGTTGTCGCTTTGCTGTTGAGGGGACAGCCTAGAGAGGTTCTGTAACTTGCCCAGGGTCACACAGTAAGTGGCAGAGCACAGATTCAAACCCAGCCATCTGGTGCCATAATTTGGGCTCTTAACCTGCACTATTCAGCCTCCAGCTCTGGTGCTGTTTCTGTGTGAGTCTCCGTAGAGAACAAACTGGGGGCATTGTCATGCTTAGCATCTGAGCCAATGGAGAGTGTGGGGCCTAGCAGCACCATGGATCAGCACTGACCTTGTGGAAGCTTTAATCCAAGGTAGACAAAACTCTCCTTTCTTTCGAGGATGTTCCCAGAGCTCTTCAGGTCACCCCACAGTTTGAGTGTCTGAAATCCCTCCCGGAAGCCCAGCGCCTCCAGACCCATTCCTAGGATCCTCAGAGCTGCCGCTCCAACCACGGCTGTGGGCATCCCGGTGCCAGGGCCCGGGCTCTGGGGCCTGCTGTCTGGGCACGGCCGGCAGTGGGCCATGGCCACCCTCCCCAGGAATGCCCTGTTGATATCTCCGGGTCTGGGCCCATCTCCGGGTTCGCGGAAAGATGTGTATCTCCTCTCACAGAGGGGAGCCTCACTGGTTGCTATGTTGGTGTCTTTATTTTGCCCGGTAGTCTTTATTTTGCCCGGTAGCGTGTGCATGTGTCAAGGCTCATGTCTAAATATGGAAGGGTACCAAAATGAGCATAAAGTGTGTTAAAGTTTGTGTGCAAGAGAGGCTGGAGGTGTATAGCTGTGTATCCACGTGTGTGTGTGTGTGTGTGTGTTTATATGTGGACACACTCTCGTGGTGGCTTTCACACAACTGTTGCTCCTAACCACCGTGGCACTCCTCCCTTGCTGCTCTAAGGCAATGTTCCAAGGTGATCTGGGCTCTGGCCTTGCACAAGGAGGCAGCTTAGTTCTTTGTGGGCTTGGTTTTGTTCTCGCAGGAAGCAGCCCCTTCAACTTTCCTGATACTCCATTGATTTGAGCTCCAGCCATGGGGACTGTCCCCTACCCCCCACCCCTCACCCCACACACATCAAAGGGAGCTGGCAAACATGGGGGTTTCGGGGCAGTTTGGGAGCCAAAGAAGGATGGTGCCGAAAGGGTCCTCTGAGTCATGGCAAGACCATGGGCCTGAATTTCGGCATTTCATCCCCCATCTCCTATGGACCGGACCCTCTCCTCCCACCTCCCCATGGGTGCAACTCCAGAGTGAGGGCTTGCCCCTCCCCAGTCTTTCTGATTGGTTCACAGTGGGGCATAGCATCACTCTCTGAGTCTGCCTCCAGCCACTGCTCTGGGTCTCTGGAGATTTCACTCCTAGCCTCCACATCACCTTGCAAAGCTGGGGGAACTGGGAATCCAGGACTGTTAAAACCTGGACTACTTTGGGGTCTGATGGAGAGGGAGCTACTGGGCTGCTGGTGGGCTCCTGGGGGAGAGGTTGGAGATGGGGTCTGCAGCCTGGCAGGGAGAGCAGCTCTTGGCTTGGTTGCAAGGGTGTGACACCAAGTCCCTGCTCTCACACTGCCTGGTGTCTGCCTCGGCATCTGTGGCCAGCTGTGCCAGGCAGTGGACTACTCTCTGGCCCCTAGGCTTAGGCAGTGTGCCTCCCAGCGAGGACTCTGCGGTGATGAAGAGAGCAATCAGAAAGCTCTGTGACCTCAGAGTTTAATTGCTTCAGCACCACTGTGACTTTGTTACTTAATCTGTAAAATGGGGATAATGATAGGTTTATGTAAGAATTAAATGAGTTCCCGTACGTGAAGCATTTGGAAGAGTACTGGCATGTCAGAAGCACTTAGCAATTGTTATTAGGAAACTATCCCAAAGGTCAGTCTGGCCTTTTCCTAAGGTCTGCTGGGGATGGGGTGACACTGGGGTGGGGTGGGGTGGGAGTGGGTCGGGGGAGACTTGTCTTTTATGGTGACTAGGCTCTTGGAAGAAGGGAGGGGCAGTGCCTTTCACCCCTGGAAAGGATTCCCAGAGTGCTGGCATTACTGAGTGCATCCAGGATGCCTGGTGGACCCAGACCAGGGCTGCCCCCCTGTAAAGGCAGGTGAGGGCTGCCAGCAAAACCTGCTCTCCAGGGACAGAACTGGCCTCTCCCTGCTTGCCTTTCGTCTTTGAAGTCTTTTCTTAAAGGTCAGTAGAACAGAGAGACCCCTCTAGAATTTGTCTCTGGTGATAAAGCCAGCCAACATAGGCTCTAAAAATAAACCTTAATAAGATTTTAGGTAAACACTTTCCACAATAATTCAGATCACGATTCTTTTTTCATTCCTAGAGCAAAGTGACCTATAATGGAGCCTATTCCCGCAGAGGAAATGTCAAAGGCTTCCAGAGTGCCAGGCTGAATTTGGATAAGTCTCCTCCACTCTGTTCTAGGGGGGCCCAGCCTTGCCAGGAGGACCTGCAGTCTTGTGTGAGAGGCCCCCTCCAGTCCATCCGTCACAGTATCCCACACTCCTACCCGGCCCCCGCTACCCCTGCGGGGCCCAGTAAACAACCTGAGCCCTTTGTGGTGTTTCTATACCCAGAGGCAGGCCGGGACCCTGTCTTTGCTTTGCTACAGTTCTCTTTTCCCCCAACATGTGCTCTCTCAGAGGTGGTGTTTGGGGACTGCGAGTCTGTCCAGTTTACCAGGACTCGGGGGGTGGTGGTGGTGGTGGTGGTGGTGGTGGTGGTGGTGGTGGTGGAGGGGCAGCCCAGACTGGACACACAGGGTGGTACCGGAGGCGTGGAAGGCCCAGAAGCCGGGCCCAGGCTACGGGTATGAGCAGCATCTGCAGGCTGACTGGGACCTGCCAGCAGGGGCATGGTGCAGACTTCTCCTTTGAGTGGCTTCACACTGCAAAGCGAGACTAGGTCAGCGGGGTGCTGGGATCGCCGTGAATGGCACCCGCCTTCCCCTGGGGTGATCTAGACAGGGTGGCTATAGGAGGTGGGGGAGAGCAGAAGGTAGCGGGCGGGGAGAAAAGGGAGGAGGAGTTAGGGAGTAGAGAGAGAAAGAGGAGGAGGAGTCAGGGGTGTGTCGAGGAGAGGGACTACAAAGGCCGCTCCCGCACCGACGCACCCCGCACTCCCTGGCCCCCACCACGCGATGGCCGGTAGGGCCCGCTGTCCTCGGCACCGGGAGAAGTGCAGGGGCGGCGGGAAGGGCTGGGGCAGGAGAAAGCGGGTGTGGCCGGAGCACAGAAATGGGGAATACGGGAGGGCGGGGGGGAGGAGACGGCGCCTGGTTGGAGCGACGCCCTGGGGGCAGAGGGGGCGGGGCGAGGGCGGGGCGGAGGACGCGCACCGCTCCCACCTGCGCCGCAGCCTCCAGCCTCCCGCGCGTCCGCCCCGCCTCGGAGTTGCCTCCCACTTACTGGTATTTTCTCCCTGCGTGCAGTGGAATGGTGGAATGTTTTCACCCTTTCCTTCCTGGAGCTGGGCCTGAGGCCGACTGTCTCCGCGAGAATGAAATGCTATTGTTCTCTCGCCTCTGCCTGGGTCTGGGATTTGAGGATGGAGAAGATGCATCCTCTCATAATTAATTAATGTAGGTGTCTGTCACTGTGGTCACAACTGGCCCCAGGCAGAGCAGAGACGGGGAAATCTGGCCCGAGGGAAGGGAAATAATAACCACAACCTAGATGGGCCGCCTCCTTCTCCAACTACTAAGTGATGGACCCAGCCCGCAGTGGTCAGTCCTCTCTTAGGCCCCCATGGTGCCACCAACCACCTACTTAGCACTCGGGGTTTTTTTGCCCATTTTTTTTTTTTCTTAATTTTATTTATTGGGCTCTCTGCTCAGCAGGGAACCTGCTTCCCCTTCTCTCTTTGCCTGCCTCTCTGCCTACCTATGATTTCTCTCTGTCAAATTAAAAAAAAAAATCTAAAAGACTTTATTTATTTGACAGACAGTGAGAGAGGGAACACAAGCAGAGGGAGAGAAAGAAGCAGGCTTTTTTTTTTTTTTTTAACATTTTATTTATTTGACAGAGAGAGATCACAAGTAGGCAGAGAGGCAGGTGGAGAGGGGAGGAAGCAGACTCCCTGCCAAGCGGAGAGCCGGATGCGGGACTCTATCCCAGGACCCTGAGATCATGACCTGAGCCGAAGGCAGAGGCTTAACCCACTGAGCCACCCAGGTGCCCCAAGAAGCAGGCTTCTTGATGAGCAGGCAGCCTGATGAAAGGTTGGATACCAGGACCCTGAGATCATGACATGAGCTGAAGGCAGATGCTTAAGGACTGAGCCACCCAGGTGCCCCTACTAAGCACTTGTTATGTTGCTCCACTTAACCTCCAGAGGCACTCCCAAATCAGCTAGTATTAGCCCCATTTTACAGATCAAAAAACTGCAATTCAAGGAAGTTAGGTAACTTGCCTCCAGTCACACAGCCAGCAGCAGGAAAAGCTCACATTTGAACCCTGATCTCTCACCGACTTTGCAATGTTTTCCTGTGTACCAGGCAGTCCCTCCTGATTCTTTTGTGTTCCAACAATTGGTTTCCTCCTCAGCCTCTCCTTCTCTCTATCCCATCCCCAGCCCTGCCTTACTGCCTTTTCTACCTGACTTCTCCATTATAATGTGTTCTATGAGAAGGGTCTGAGACTTGTTCACACTGAAGTTTCAGTGACTAATAACAGCCTGAAGTGTTTTCCTTCTCCTCCCTCCTCAAGTTTTGCCTGGGTGGCTCAGTCATGAAGTATCTGCCTCCGGCTCAGGTCATGATCCCAGGGTGCTGGGATGGAGCCCTGCATTGGGCCCCCTGCTCATGGAAGGCCTGCTTCCCTCTCTCCCTCTCCCCCTGCTTGTGTTCCCTCTCTCTCTGTCAAATAAATAAATAACATAAAATCTTAGAGGGGGAAAAAAAAAGATTTGACTTTTAAGTAGAATCCAGTCCTCAAGTTCGAAGACAGGTTCTTAAGGAAAAATTGATCTAAGTGACAGCCAGGGATGTGGGGCAGTACTATAGGGGCAGCTAGCCCTGCAGGTGCCCATGCAAGACATAGGCAAGCCTCATTCCATCTGTGGCCACAGCTTTAGGACGCGGGTCTGGGAAAGATGAGTGACTTGAACCTTAGCTGAGAACCTGCTGCATGCCTAGCATGTTCTGCCATGCACGTCACCAATGTTAGCCCGTGATTCCTCCAAGCTGCCCGAGAGATGGTTCCTACTCACCCTTCTCACAGACAAGAAAACCCGGGTCTCCAAGAGGAAACAACGTGCCTGAGAAAGTGCTGCAAGTGAGCTGAGTTGGAATTCAACCCCATTCATTCATTAGGTGTATTTGTGTTATTTTGCTGTGTGTGAGCATATGGAGAAGAGATATAATCCTTCTCTCACCTACTTCTGCTCCCCAAGCAGGCGACTAGATATGAAGTGATTAGTACAATAAGGTGGCGTATGATAGTCTGATAGTCACTCTGTGGGGTGCTGTGGATGGGTCATAAATGCTAACTAGGAGGTCAGTCCTACCTAGGGGCACGTGGTGGGGAAGGGCAAGGAAGCCAGGGAAAAAAAGAAAGTCTTCTTGAAAGAGAGGTAGGGAGCCAGGCCTTTTTCCTCCCTGGAACTGGTGTTGCCTTCAGAACCTCTGTGGCCTGGGGGAGGGGCGCACCTAGGCCTCAAAGGGCTCCTCTTTAAATGTCCCTTGACTCCCCTGCTTTGGGCCACCTGACTTCATTGCAGTGCTCCGAGGATTATTAGATAACTAGGAAGTGCCTTATACTTCTGGTGGATTGGGGCAGCCTAAATGTACAGGAATCATCTTTTTTTTTTTTGCTTTTCCAGTTCAACAGAGGATGATTTTAAAATATGCTTGACTTGGAGCACAAGGATTTGGAAAAAAAAAAATGTGGGAGCTGGAGGTAAAAATGGAAAATAGATGAAACCTAAAGTATTTCCAAGGTGTCTTTCTCTGTGTTTCTGTTTTGCAGGTTTTAAAAGCAGAATTAAAGTGTCAAGCAGAGGGAAATTTCTCTGATGCGGCATTTACATAAGAAACACGTTCAGAAAAAGAGGCTGTGATTCTGAAGGTGTCCTTATTATACTGCACTAAAAATCTCCCTTGGGATCGGAGGAGGTTTAAATTAGTCCGGGAGAGGAGAAAATCATATCCCCCCTTTTCAATTGGCAGATCTCTCCCCAAACCGAAAATTTTCCCGGAAGAGATGGCCACACTGTGTTCAGGAGCAGACAAAGCCCTCTTTGTGTAAGGGCTCCACCTTCTCGAGCCCTGGGTGAAATTCCCTGGCTCCTCCCAGATCCGTTTCACAAGTCCTGACATTGCCGACATTGCCCTTGGTCATCATGGGCCCCAGCATAGCTCTCAAGGAGGCCCTCGTTAGTGGCTGTGTATTTTGCTCTGGAAATGCATCCACAGGCTATTTAGTTGACTTAGGAAATCAAAGTCAGTGGGAGTAGTGCAAAATGTCATGCACTTTCACAAGCCCATGTTATGTATGTATGTGTATATGTGTATATATTCGCTCCAACACCTACCAGATATTTGCTTGCTAAACTGAGTAGAATTTCACATACAAGAGTAATGCTGTGTACACAGTGTTCTGATCACCTACTGCTACATAGCAAACTCCCCTAAGCTTGGTGACCTAAGCAGCAACCATCTGATTATGTATTGTGATTTTTGTAGAACAGGAATGAGGCAGGGCTCAGTTGGGTGATTCTCCTCCAGGTGGCATCAGCTGGGATCACAGGTGGCGATCAGCTAGTGATGAGGCTGATCTAGAGGGTCCAAGACAATATTGTTCACATGGTACCTTGGCAGGGATGGCTATCGGGGCATGTAGACAGAAGGCCCCTCCACGTCGTCTCTCCAGCAAGATGGCAGGACATCTTACATAACAGCTCAAGTGTCCAACCCCAAGTGTGCATAAAGCCAAGATGGACAGGACCTAGTGAAGGCCTTCCTTTGGACCCCCAACATTCTGAATTTCTTCCTCACCCTCTTTCCCCTTACATTACCCTGGTCTGCCTTAGACACCCATTTACTGTGCCCAGAACTGCCACAGTGTCATTGCTGCTGCAGTGAAGTCACCACGTGGCCCAGAAACACAGGGAGAGGAAACAGACCTCACCTCTCCATGGGAAGAGAACCAAAGAGCTTGTGTCCGTCTCTGGCCCAGTGGCCAATGACAGTACCAGCAGACTGAACTTTCTAGGAATAATGGTAGACTACATGGAACCATCAAATCTGAAATTTGGAAGGCATCTTAAAGATCCTCTCATTCAACCTTCTAATTTTACAGAGAAATGAGGCTAGGAAATATCCAACAACCTGAGTTACAAGCCCTGATTGCAAAGGCAAGCCTCAACCGCAAGTGTTCAAATCCCAGATTCAAGAAGAGATGTACTGCGTACTAGGTTCACAGAGCAGCCCTTCCACTGGTGGGAGAGGGGCGGAAGTTCAGGGTTACACAGTTGTTGGTGTCCAAGAGTTTGTAATTCAGCAGAGGGGAGGGGGAGGAGCCCAGAAAGGTAGGTAGCATAAGAAAATAAGATTTGTAAAGAACGTACCATGAACATCTACAGGATAAATCTCATTTGGCAAGGGGGTTTGGGAAGGGATTTCTGAAGACCTGGATTGATACGAGCCTTTAAGGATGGGTGAAACTTTGGACTGCTGTGATAGGATAGCCCCAGGGTCTTCCCGCCAGAGCACATCAAGAGTGAAAGGAGCCAGAACAGCCATAGATGAGGGTGAGTGTTGCATCGTCCCCGGCTCCGACCCAACCACCCTGGAGAGCCAGAGCGCACACTGTTCACGTGGACGTCTAGCCCTGCAACCAGCCTATAGCGGTTAGCTCAGGTGTTTTACAGCAAACTGTAAGCAGGGTTTGCTTTCTGCTCTTGGCCAGCTGTTCTCAATGCTGACTGCATATGAACATCTCTGCAGGTGTCTTTAGAATATCCAGATGCCTGGATCCTACCTCAGAATGAAAAAGTTAGATTCTCTGGGAGGAGACCCAGGAATTGATTTTTTTTTTAAATCACTTTCTAGGTGATTTTATTTTATTTTTAAGATTGTATTGATTTGTCAGCGCAAACACAAGGAGGTGGAGTGGCAGTTTGTCCCCTGAGCAGGAAGCCCGACGTGGGACTCCATCCCAGGACCCTGGGATGATGACCTGAGCCAAAGGCTTAACCGACTGAGCCACTCAGGAGTCCCACACCAGGTGATTTTAATGTCCTGGAGCCATATTCCCCAAACAGTAGTGCACATCAGGGTCACATGGAGGGCTTATCAAAACACAGATTACTGGCTCCCGCCCCCAGTGTTTCTGTTTTAGAATCCAGAAAACCAAAAATTCTGGGAAGGGGGCTCAAGGATTAGCATCTCTAATGCATTCCCACGTGCTGGCCATGTCGCTAGTCCCTGGAGCACACTCTGAGGACCACTGGTCCAAACAACTGATCTACCCAGTTACACACTGAATCCACCCTTCAGAAATGCTATCATTGGAGACAGAACTCAGGGGGCACCTGGGTGGCTCAGTCGGTTGAGTGTCTGCCTTTAGCTCAGATCATGATAACAGTGTTCTGGGATCAAGCCTGGAGTCAGGCTCCCTGCTCAGTGGGGAGTCTGCTTCTCCCTCTTCCTCCCCTGTGCTCATGAGCTCTCTCTGTCTCTCCTTCCCATTCTCTCTCTAACACCTACTAGATAAAAAAACAAATAAGTAATCTTAAAAAGAAAAGAAAAAAGAGAACCCAGGTTGCAGACTGTATAGAAAGCCCTGCTGAGCCAAGCGTGGTCCATCCCTGGGCTGGCACTGGCAGCACCTGGTTGCTTGTTAGAAAACATAGACTCCCAAGCCGCAGCCCAGACTCCACGATTAGAATCTCTTAACGAGATTGCCCAGCTGATTTGGAGGCGCAGTAGTTTGACAAGCTCTGCTCTTGAGCTAAGTTCTGAACATTAATTCCTCATGGACACTTAAACCTTGATACTGTCACAAGAGAAGAGATGTTCAGGCACGGCAGATATAATGACTTAACCTACGAGGGGGCAGTGGCACATGGGTAGCACTAAAATTGCAGAGCTTGCTAATATAGAAACGATGAATTGGAAAATAGCAACTAAGTAACAAAATTCAACAGGCCTTGTGTACATGTTTTGTTCTGTTCGGTAGACTTTTGCCATTTACTAAGCATTTTTATCATGTGGTTGGTTCTACATCTATTTAAAAATGCTGAAAACAACCAACTCAAGCACATTGGAAACTCTAGCTACTTAACTATCAGGAGGACCCCTCCTACCAGTGGGTAGCCCCAGGCCATTGGCATGGCATTTGGCCTAGTTCCAGACAGGATGAAGCAGCTGTTTTGAAATCAGGTATTGTTTACCTCTGTCACACTGCTTTGATGCCCACTCAAAACTGAGTGGTTCCAACTGCCTCTCAGTTTACTGCCTCAGGGTTTTCTTCCTCTTCACCACTTAGAGAGTAAGGATCCATTCAGCAAAACCCATTTCTCCCACTGGGTTTGGAATTCCGTCTTATTATCAAGTGACTTGCTCTAAACCAGCTACATTTACGCATTGCCATTAGCAAGATAATGAAAGTCTTCCTAACCCATCCCAGTTTGCAGAACTCTTGCCTTATCTTTTTACCCAATTAGATCAATTTAATCCTACTCAGTGGAGGGTTGGATGAAGCAGAGTTTAGGCTACCACCCTGCCTCATTTCCAGTTGGGTCCTTCCATCTCCTTTTGCCAATCTCTTGATCTGTTGGATTGTTCCAGAACCTGAAGTGTGGTCCTTCATAGAAGAGAAAATCACCTGGGGAGGTCACCTCAGGTCTACTTATTAGGGCAGGCATGTACTAAATGCCACACTGGCAAATCTCCAAACAGATAGCTCCTTGTGGAAATTCTTGCTATTTGCACCAGATGCTGTATTTTTCTCTTTTATATTCTATATACTCATTTTTTAATGTATTTATTTTTTTGTTATTTGTATTTTTCTATTTTTAATAACAACCACAACAAAAACCCACTATTGTCTTGGGATGAGAAATTTGGGCTCATATGAAAGAAGAAAGTTTCATTAATGCCTGATACAATAATCAGTTTTCTTGTCAAGGTACAGGTGGTTATACTATGATTAGACACAGTTACCAAAATGATTCTACAGTTCTTTTAACTGTGTAGATTATCTTGTGGCAGGAAAGGAGAGGGTGAATTATGCTAGGTAGGTTTCTTTGTGGTGCCTATAGGTGTGGCCAGCTTTGAGAAAAACAGCGTACAAAATGAGTGGTTGTGAACTTGAGCCATCAGGAAGGAATTATCTGCCTTGTAAAAATAATTTGCCACAAGGAATATGAAGGGCCTAGGACTTGGGGGATCTAAGAGATGGAGCTCCTTTGAAGGAAGCTGGCTGGCTGGGTCTCTCAGGATGACAATACAGAGATCCCCAGTATACTGTACAGAATCTGTTTCTTGGCCTTGCAGATCAGAATCTCAGTCTGAAAATACAGAGTTGACAGGGCTCTGTGGGACTGACTATGACTAATCTAACTCATAAAAACCCAAAGTATAACTTAGTTGCCTATTTTCGGCTTACTGTGGGATCTCCCCTTTCCATTAATTCATCAAATTTTACTGAGTGCTTGTTACAGGTAGGTTCAAATTCCCTACCCTCATGCTGCATACATTCTAGGGGGAGAGATATATGATACACAAACACATATATAGTATGTCAGGTGGTAATATGTGCTGCAAGAAAATTAAAGTAGCTTTAAATGGAAGAGAAAGTGTTGGGATGGAAGTGAGTGTAGGGGTTTGTTCCTGTTTCATTTAGGGATGTCAGGGAAAGCCTTTTCTGAGTAGGAGACCTTTGAGCAGAAAGCTGAAGCAACTAGACCCAGAGATTTCTGCAAGAGGGGGTACCCCTGGTAGAGTCACAGCAAGGGTAAAGGTGAGCACGTACTTGTTGTGTTCAGGGAACTGCCAGGAGGCTGGAGGCCTGCAGAGAAGTAGGTGACAGGGGGTGACATCACAGAAGTGTCCAGGCCCAGATCCCCTGCAAGCCTTTGTAAGGATTTTACTTTGCTCTAAGTGGGATTTGGAGCTGAAGGATGACATAATCTGATTTACATTTTAATGGCATCACTCTGGCTGACTCTGGTGAAAATTGGTTGCGGGGGGGGGGGGGGGGGGGGGGGGGGGCAGGAGGCAAGTGAAGAAGTGAGGAGACTAGTTAAGATGCTTCTGTCACAGTGGAGGCAGGAAATGAGAATGGCTTGGACCAGAGTCCATTACAGCAGAGGCTGCCATCAGGGGTCAGATGGATACATTTTGAAATGTATCTGGATACATTTTGAAAGAGACCGGTTGGTATTTGCTGACGGTTTGCCTGCGGTGTGTGAGAGCAGAGAGCAGAAGCAAGGATGATTCCAAGCTTTTGGCCTGAGGAACTGGGGAGCAAAATCTCCATTTGCTGTGGACAGGAGGAAAAGCCTAGTGCACGTGCATGCCGTCATGCTGGGGAAGAAGGAGCAGCCCAGTTTGGGAGATGTTAATTTGACGCACCCGTTATATATCTGGAGCTGCTTGCTTGCCACGGATGCTTGTGTCTGGGATTCAGTGGAGAGATCCAGGCTGGAGATAGAAATTTGGGAGTCATAGCATGGAGGTGGCATTTCAAATCCCAACACCAGCTGATACTCCACAAGCGAGAGTGTGCATACGGGCCTGAGCTCTAGGACTCTCCAGCCCTGGGAGGTCAGGAAAGGAAGAGCACTCTGCAGAAGAGACTGAGAAGGAACAGCCAGAGAGGAGGGAGGGGATCCAAGCGACATCAGTGGCCGGAAGCCAAGGGAGGGGGCTCTGAGGGCGGAGTGAGAAGCCGTGTCAGATGCTGCTAACGAGCTGAGTAGCGTGGAAACAGACATGACTCCCAGAATCAGGACCAGGAAGTCATGGCTAACCTTGACAGGAACAGCTTCAGTGGAGAGTTGGGTTGGAGGGGGGTTCAAGGAAGAAGGAAAGACAGGAAGTGAGGGGGGCAGGTAGAGAGATGCCAAGAGTTCTCCTGTAAAGGGAAATAGAATTGAGTTCCCGACTGAGGAGGGATTGGGGTCAAGGGAGTTTTTGTGTTTGTTTTGTTTTGCTTTAGGATGGAAAATATCAGAGGCCGCCTGGGTGGCTGAGTGGGTTAAGTGTCTGTCTTCAGCTTGGGTCATGATCTTAGGGTCCTGGGATCGAGTCCCTCATCAGGCTCCCTGCTCCGTGGGGAGTCTGCTTCTCCCTCTCTCTCTGCCTGCTGCCGCCTCCCCCGCCCCCCCTCTTGTGCGCTTGCTTGCGCTCTCTCTGTCAAATAAATAAATAAAATCTTTTTGAAAGAAAAGAAAATATTAGAGGAAGTTAGCTGATGAGGGGTATGTGTTTTGGAGTGATATCCCTGGCTGTGTGAGAGGAGCTAAGGTCCAAGGCACAGATGTAGAGTCGGCCTGAAATCAGAACAGGGCAGTTCATCCATAGCAGCAGAAGGGAAGCCAAAGGCTATAATGTTGGTTGTGATGGAGGTAGCTGGTTATCTTCCATTCTCACTGAAGTAGTCAGCAGGGTGTCAGCTGAGACGGAGGAGCAGGTAGGGCGACGTGCACAATGTCTGAGGAGAAAGAAGAGCCCAGGGGTGTGTATAGGGCAGTAAGCTGGTCCCCAATCTGGAGCAGGGGTTCGCAGAGTGTGATCCCCGGCAGGACGCACAGCATCACCAGGGTCACCGGGAGCTCTTCAGAGATGCACCTTCTCAGCCCCGCCCCACCCAGGCCTCCTGGGTCAGGAACTCTGGTGCCAAGTTGGGCAGTCTGTGCTCTGAGAAGCCCCCGGGGGACTCAGATGCACGCTTGCATCCGAGAAGCACTGGGGCAGGAATAAAGTCGTGTGTTGCCAGGCAGCAGTAAGAGCCTTCTTGAGGTTAGCGGTCATGAATTTAGAGTGAAGCCGGTCAGCGCAATGCCTCTGAGCCCAGGCCGGTAATGCCTTCCTCCTTCCAGCGACTCCACTAGGATTGGACATGGTGCCTGTTCTTGCTAATGCTGCAGGTGGAAAAGTCTGCAAGGAAGGGCTTCTGGTAGAGACTCCCTCAGTCTTAAAAAATAACTCAAGGAAGACACAATCTCTTTTTGCTTCAGGGTTTCACGGTGCGAGTATGTGGCAGCTGTGTTCTGACCCAGGAAAAGGGCCTGAAGACCAGTCCAAGAGGCGAGGAGGGCAGAGTGGAAGGGAAGGAGCCAGCTTGCTGACGATGCTATACAGAGCTTCCCCATTTCTGGACTGACTGGCTGCTGTGGAAGGTACCAGACTCGGGCCCTGTTTCCCCATCCTTATCTGTAAAGTGAGAAAACTGGTCATAACCACCATCTCCCATGACAGTTCTAGAGAGTAAGGGAAGACCACACTTTTGAAAATAGCTTGAAAATTATAAGACCCTACACAACTGTCAATTACAAATGTAATTTTCATTAGTATTTGGTTGGAATTAGACACATTGGGTTCGTACACACTTTTTTTTTTTTTTAAAGATTTTATTTATTCATTTGACAGACAGAGATCACAAGTAGGCAGAGAGGCAGGCAGAGAGAGAGAGGAGGAAGCAGGCTCCCTGCCAAACAGAGAGCCCGATGCAGGGCTCGATCCCAGGACCCTGGGATCATGACCTGAGCCGAAAGCAGAGGCTTTAACCCACTGAGCCACCCAGGCGCCCTTCGTACACACTTTTTTTTAAAAACTAAGCGACAGTGACAGTGAAGGCCACGGTGCTCTAGGGGCCTCCTCAGAGTGCTCCCACCTCAAGCCGTCTGTCCTAGTGGGAGTGCTCTGTCTCAGCATACCAGCCGGCCTCCCTTACTGTGCTGCCGCTCACCAGGGTCCCCTGCAGCTCAGCTGGACAAAACAGGCCCAGAAAGCAGGGGCAGAAGAGCGAATTCCACAGCCCAGAACACTGCAGCTCCTCACCCCTTTGCCATTTCCCACCTGTGGGGAGTGGTAGAGGGAGAAGCAGACTCCCCACTGAGCAGGGAGCCCGATGCAGGGCTCCATCCCAGGACCCTGGGATCATGACCTGAGTCAAAGATAGACCTTAACCACTGAGCCACTCGGGCGCCCCAGAGGAGCCTCTTTTACTTCTTCGGTTACCCTTGAAGCTCATTTTCAATGCTCAAGTTAGCCTTACCCATTACCTTTGGGCTCAGCTCACAGATCCCACTGGACAAACGCCTATGTGTGTGTGCGGAGCATGGCAAGGAGCAGAGCCCCTCAGCCTGTCTGACTTTCAAGGGTAGACTTTCTCCCTCACACTTGGCTGGGGGCTGCACTAGTTCTGCGCCAAACCGGTCAACCCTGAGGTTGCTGGCATATTGAAAGTTATTTTATGATTTACTGCTTTGTTACTGCTCCGTGCTTGGTGCTGACTGTTGCTGGCTCTGGCTCTGCCCGCTGTGAAGAGCCTATGACCAAAGGTGGCATCCGGAGAGACTTGGCGAGTTTCCCTGGGGAAAGACACACTTTACATCTGTGTGCGGCAGGGAGAGCGGTAAGAGGGAGAGACCAGATTGCAGGCAGGACCCACAATAAAATCTTAATAATGAAACAATAAAACAATCCACTAAAGGAACAGGGGACGCAGCCATCCACAGAGGGTGGGTGACCCATGGACTGTTGGAGAGTTGGCACCAGGGACTTCGGACTCTTGTGACTAGATCTCCCCACACCTGTTTGCAAAGAGCCAGTCAGAACAGGCTGATGCAGGCCAGCACCTGGGTGTGAGAGCCAGCCCCTACCCCAAAGCACTCACAGGGACCCCTTGGTATGCCTCAAGGGACCAGCTCCTTCTCCTGCAAAATTGTGCCCTCACTGAAATCACGAATGGCTAGGACCCCTGGTAGCGGCCACGTGACCTCAGACTGGAATCTGTCTACAAACCCAGGGTCCCAGAATGGATCTGGTGTCTCTGGAAACACAGAGAAACAGGCGTTTTACTTGTGTGCCCTTCTTCTAGACCTTGGGCTTCACAAGAACGGAGCTGTACTGTTATTCATTGGTGTACCCTCAGAGACGAGCCCTGAGCTTGGCAAGAGTCTGTTTTCATTGAAAGTTTGTTGAATTAAAAACTTAGACCAGGGACCTGCCCAGGGTTTCCCCTGCAGATCTACTGCAACTGTGAAAGCGGCCACAGAGAATTATGTGCACAAAGGAGTGAGGGGATGTTCTGATAAAACTTTATTGTAGGGGTGTTGACACTTGAGTTTCATGTAATTGTCTCATGTCATAAAATATTATTTTGATTTTTTCCCCCCACATTTAAAAATATAAAAGCCATCCTTCACTTGTTGGCTGCACAAAAACAGGTAGCCGGCCAGATGTGGCCCGCGGGTTGTCGTTTACTGACCGCTGGTCTAACATAGCAAAAAAGGCCCACTTCCTCATTCCAGTGGGAGTCTCTGAATAGCCATTGGGATGGGTGTGGCTCAGGAGTTGGATCACCCACACACTCCACACCCCGTCCCCCCCTCCCATGGATCTATCTAGCCTGTCCATTGCTCTGAATACCAGCGTGAGGGGTGGGCAGTCTCCAGGCTGCCGTGTTAATTACAGATACACTCTGGGGACTGCCGATTCTCCGTGAGAATTAGATGTGTGGCCAGACTCTCCATGACTTGAGCCTGATTTCTCTTTCTGCACTCCCACCCATCATCAGTGCCTTGAGGTCAGGGTGGGAGACCATAATTACAGGGACACCAAGAGAGAGTCTTGGTAGCAAAGAAAGATAACGGTGGTCAAGAAAGCAATTTCTGGGATACCTGGGTGGCTCGGATGGTTAAACATCTGCCTTTGGCTCAGGTCATGATCTCTAGGTCCCGGGATCCAGCCCTGTGCCAGGCTCCCAGGCAGTGGGCAGTCTCTTTCTCCCTCTGCTCCTCCCTCTGCGTGTCCTCTCTCTCTCAGATGAGTAAATACAATCTTTCGAAACATTTAAAAAAATTTAAAAAAGAAAGTAATTTCTAATGTTAACAATGCTTCCTCTGGAAGCTTTACATTTGGGGCAGCATTGTAATTGGTCAGGCTCTTTCCGGTGTGTTAGTTCATTTATTTCTTACAAACTCATAAGGTGTAACTCACCTCCCCAAGGAAGCTAGAGTGCAGAGAGCTTAGGGAATTCACTTACTGTCACGCGCTGTCTGTGCAACAGAGCCGAGACTCGCTTTATCTGTCCATTTATTCCATAAGCCAGTTTTGAGGGTAGTAAATGTCACATGATGTGCTGGGAAGGAGGAATATAAAGGTGAATAAGACTTGGCTCTTGTCCTCAGGGTATACCCATCCTGGTTCTCAAGCCACCTGATCCCTGACTCCCCCGGTGCTCTCCATAAGGATGAGTTTCAGAGCCAGCTTTCGTGGATTATATCCTGATCTACAGTCAGGGCTAACACCCCATGGGACACACGCCATCGGCCGAGCGCCCTGCCTCACCTCTGCCTGCTCACAATAGTGCCGGGTCTAGAAAAGATGGACTCCAGGCCTCTGAGGATGCTCCTTCTGTCCAGAGGATGTGCCTTCATGGGGGTCAATTCCAGAATAGGATCTAGTGGCAGGGCCTGTTGGGGAGCCCCAGGGAATCGCCAGGTCCACCTGTGCACATTTGAATCTCTCATTCTGGAGGTAGAATTGCCGGGAAAGTTTCTCAAGCTGAGTTGGAATTCGGCACCGCTTTGTAGTACACTAGTACTGTAGTAAAGCTCCCGATTTTTCCTGAGAAGACCCAGATTATGTGACCCTGAGCAAGTCACCTAACCTCTCTGAATTTCCATTTCTGCATCTTAGGAGACAAGAAAGACCTGACCTGTTTACCCCACTGGGTGCAAACATTCTAAAGAACGGGCTAGGGGAGGAGTGGGAGCACCCTCGCCGGCATGCATCCTTCCCACTCTAGGTCTGCCTTTGGCCTTGACCAGTCATGGCCTGGTGTGCAACGTCCTAGGTCAAGTATAGCGGGATTTTGTCCCTGGATGTCGGCATCACCTTTTGAGAAGAACCAATGTGTTCCAAAGCACGGGATGTCCAGACATCAGGCAAGATGAAGACAAGCCTCGGTTTTCTTCCTGCAGCCAGGCAGTGTGTTTGATGCGAACTCCCTGCAGAGGAGCACACAGGAAAGGAAATTCACGTTACATTACTCATAATGTCATGGCACCCCCGTTCCCAGCGCATTCTGTTGATAAGTGATATTTGGGGGCCACTTTCTGGCCTTTAGGTTAGCTTGTCATGTGTCCTTTTTTGTTTTCCAGGTAAATTCTTGCTGGCCTCCCTGCACAATTTGTGTTTGCCATCGGGTAAGTTCATCCGGTGGGATCTACCTTTGGGGCTCTGTGGGTCCGCCTCTTCCTACCCCGGACCCAGCGGAGGCTCCGCCCACCATCTCCTGATTGGCTCTGCTTGCTCATCCCTCTACCCCACCCCTCCACAGCCAGCCCTGGCTAGGCCGTTTTCTTTCTAGTTGGGGGGCTTCTGTCTCGTTTCTATGGTTTCTTACCTCAGATGTGGTTTTTATTTTAATACTTAAATTTTAATAGTTGATTGCCCCAAATGGGCTATAGAATTATTTATTTGCTCTGATGAATCTGTCTTCTGATCTAAGATATTAAATCCCTCTCTGTTTTGGGATTTACAGCCTCGCTGCTCTAGGTTCACAAAGCTTTTCCATTAAAGGTCTCTCTCCTCTGCCAATATTTATTGCTAGAGTCACTGTTTGCCCAGAAGCTACTGTCTGCGGCATCTTCTGGGAAATGAAATTTATGTCTCCTGGCACTGATGGGGGTGACGTCATTGAGGCACTGTTTACATCACCAGGTGGCATAGCCCTGAGCTGGTCTCTAATGGATGGCAGAGGTGGGAGTGGGGAGGAACAGAGTGGGTTTACGTAAACAAACATACGTACCTCTTCCTTGCCCTTCCTTCCCTGCACCTTCCGACCCACTGCTTGTATTGACAGTATCATTGCATAGTTATAAAATCTATTAAAATTGACACCACCTCTAAAAATTTGTATCGAGGGGCTGGGGTCCACAGTGGTGGAGGCGTAGGCAGGGAAGGGTTGCCTAGCTTTTGTGTGGAGGGTGTGAGCTCAAAAGGCAATAACTGCACCTTCCCTTTGTAGCAAGTCACCCCTACATAAGCGCGTGACCTTCTGTTGACAGGTGAGCTAAGGGATGGAGACTCAGAGTCTTGCTAGTCCGAACTGGGATTCCAACCTAGCTTTTCTGATTTTTCTGACCCAGGGTTCTGTTTCCATGATCCCCTGGTTTGATGGCATATGCTTGGTGAGGGGTGAGGGCAGCTGTCGGCGCCAGCCCCTCCCCCACCTGCCCTACATGAAAGCACCCCCCACCCCAGGCTCCGAAGCAAGCTGGCCTGGAAGAGAGACAGAAAATGCCTGAGCAGCAGTTCGCCCCCTCTCTTCTCTCTTTCCCTAGTTAGCCAGCCTTCTCCTACCACACTGTGTCTATTTTCTCCAGCGAGTGTTGGTGCCTTTGCCACTTGCTCACCCCCCCATTCACTCCTCAACCTACTGCACTCATCTCTCCTCCCCCTTCCCGCTTCACCTGAATTGACCAGTGAGCTCCCAGCTTAATGGACAGCTTTGGGCCTGGGGCTGACTTCCCTGGCACCGGAGGAAGACAGTGGCAGGCAGGGGGACCAGTTCTCAGAAGGTCCCCACACTTGGTTTAGTGCTCCACTGTTGCTGCCTTGAAATTCTTCATGTATTTTTTGAACAGGGATTCTAGATTCCCATTTTGTAAAAGGCTCCACAAATTGCACCGCTGATCCCGCTGGGTCTTTTAGAAATGTAACTTCTGTATCAGACATCATCCGTGGTCTACCCAACGTGCATTCTCCCTCTGTTCCTCCAACAGATTTCCATTCTTTTCAGCCACTTTTGGAGACCCCTTGATTTCAGGGAGAGGCCATTCTTCAGCTACAGTGAATGAATGTGATTGACTAAGGCAGTGATGGAATCTTAAGACTTTGGGTCCAGAATTGATCTAAAGGTGACTCCATGACCTAGAGAGGAACGGGGAGGGGTAAGTAAAAGCTTGTTCTGGGAAAGCTTTAGTGTCCCTAAGAAAAAAGGACAGACACAGCTGGCTCACTTTATTCTTTTGCCCATCCTCCCTCCTTCTGGTGGGGATATGGATGCAATCCCTGGAGGTGCAGCAGCCATCTTGTGACAGGAGAAGGAAATCCAGCATGCTGCCAATAGCAGAGAGAAAGAAAAGCACTGGGCCATTGTTGAGGCACTGCCCCTCTGAACTTCCAACCATGCACCAAACAGACAAAACAATAACATCAAAACCCTTATCTTCTAAGTCATTGCTGTGATGTTTTTCTTTTCTACATCAAATTGGCTGTTTTGTACCTGCGCTGACTTCCACTACTCTGCATAATTTGACACAATGTTGTCTATTCTCTCCACTTAACACATTCTTCCTTTGGCAGTCATGGTACCGTGTCCCCGGATTTTCTTCTCATTTCTCATATTCCTCTCCTCGGGTCAGTCCTTGATGGTGGAGTCTAACAGGACTTGGTGGTTCATTCTTTTATTCGTTGTGAGGTATTTACTGGGCACTGTTGTGTGCCAGGCTTTATATGAAGCTTGGCAGGTTCAGCCCTGCAGACAGACAATGATGCCCCTGCTCTCAAGCAGCTTACACTGGGGTCCTGGCCACTGCCCCAGCCACTGTCCACACGCCTCCTGGGCAACCTCGCTCAACTCCTCGGCATCTGCACGTGCCACTGTCTTATTCCCATGCAGGACTTCACATTGACTTATCTAATTAAGCCACAGTCCACAGATGCCCCCAGAAAGGAGAGAAGAGGCTGACCTGCCTGCCGCTTGGTGAGTCTGTCATGAAGTTGTCTCTACTCCACACTTCCAGCCAAGATATGAAGAGAAGACATGAAAGAGCTGGCTACCTTTTCTGCTACCTAAGCTCCAACTTTCTTTTTCTGCAGCACTCACACATGTTGGGAGGTTCTAAAGTAGCAAATTCCCCTGACAGAATCCTGCCATATGTGGGGATTCTCTCTTTTCTTCTTTTTTAAAATTTCTTATTTCTCTTTTTAAATTTTTGCTTGAAGTACGGTTGAGTGGGGCATTTTCTTTTATTTCCTAGCAAAGGTACTGAAAGTTCCCATCAGGTTTAACAGTTCCTGCACTGTTACTCCTGCCTGACCCTCACTCACTCACGACCTGGGCCAGAAAACGGTGAGAGAGGAAGTAGGAAGTGAAAATGTGTCAAAATCCCCCCAGACCACTCGTGAGGGAAGACTGCTGCTATTGATACTGACATTTTTTGAAAGTGTGGTTTATTTGGGAAAAGCTCAAAATGACAAAGCTTCAAATAAAATGGCAACCCATTAATTCCATTTGTGAGACTGCCCGGGGTTTGGCCTAATTGCTGTAATTCGAATGACTGAAAAAATGGTCTCATAGATGTGCTTATTGTTTGTTTATGATAACAAAAAAACGAGAACAACTTTTCTTACTGTTACCCATGTAATTCACTACCTTCTTACATTAGAGGAGAAATACTACATGATCATCTCAAGAGATGCTGAAAAAGCACTTGCTTTCAAATTCAGTGACTGTTCCTAATAAATATTTTTAGTAAGCCAGGAGTAAAAGGAAGGTCCCTCATTTATAAAGAGTGTATTTTTATTGACTTATTTAAGATTTATTTATTTATTTGACAGACAGAGATCACAAGTAGGCAGAGAGGCAGGCAGAGAGAGGAGGAAGCAGGCTCCCCGCTGAGCAGAGGGATGCGGGGCTCGATCCCAGGACCCTGAGATCATGACCTGAGCCGAAGGCAGCGGCTTAACCCACTGAGCCACCCAGGCGCCCAGAAAGGGCATATTTTTAAAAAAACATATTGCACATAATACTGAACAAGGAAACAACAAGCCCTCGCATCAGAGTTTGGTAAAACAGTCTACAGATGATGAGCTGGGACTCTAGTTAGGTGAGTGATGAACTTGACTGAAGTGCAGACATTCAGAGCACGCCAACACACACGGTAATCAAGTAAACAGGATATCTTAATACAAAGTGATAAAAATTAAAATTAATGTAAAAACACCTTGAAGAACAAAATATCTAAAATTTACAAATATTAAATATAGTCAGGATCCATATTTTTTCCCAGTTTTTTTTTCTTTTTGCCTCTAATATGGCCCTTTAATATTCATTAAAGTGTTGTCTTGATTACTGAACTTTCTGGTTCCTCCCCAAATTTTATGCCCAAGACAAGTGCTTCACCTCATCCTGGGGTTTGCTGATATGGAAATGAGCTTCCCTGTGGTCCCCTGTGGGGGTTCGTGTAGCACAGTAACCCATCAGTAGAGCTTGGTTGTCTTTGACATGACCTCCCTTCTCCTGCTCACCCGTTACCCCTCAATCTAACATCTGAAGAGGGCCTAGAGTATGGGTTTCTTTTTAACAAATATTTAATGGGCACTTTCCATGTGTCAGCACTAGAAGTCCAATGATTTACACATTCCCAGCCTCGTGGAGCTTGCAGTTGGTTGATGGCGAACAACAATTCAACAAGCAGTAACAATGAAGGATAGAAGGGGCTGTGGTGGGACAGGGGCGCCAGGGGGATTAGGAGAGCCCAGGTTGCTAAGTCAGAGACGGTGAAGTCCCATTCTCAGCCTGAAGCTCAATTAGGAGCTGAGGAGGGGGAGGGGCTAAGGAGAAAGATAAGGCTCTGAGAGATAACTTTATGCAAAGGGCTATTTGAGACTATGACAGAATGACAGTCAAGCTAGAGCTCTCAAAAGAGGAGTGTGGTGTAGAGAGAGAAAAACTAGAGAGGGAGACAGAGGGCAGGTTGTGAAGGACATTGTAAACCACATTGAAGAGTTGGGGATTAACCCTCAGAGTGATGAGGAGCCTTCGAAGCGGGAGAATGCGTGGGTTGAGTTCATGTTTCAGGAAGACCATTCCAGCTGTGTAGTGAAGAATGCAGGAAGGTAAAACGACATCCAGAAGACCTGTTAGGATGTTAAGGCAGCTCCTATGGACTGAATGTTTGTGTCGTTTCCGTGCCTCCCCTAGCCAACTTCATACGTTGAAACCCAACCCCCAGTGTGATGGGGTTTGGAGGTGGGACCTGTGGGAAGTGATTACGTCATGAGGGTGGAGGCCTCGTGAGTAAGATTAGTGCCCTTATAAAATAGGCCAGAGAGCTTCTTGGTCCCTTCTACCGAGTCAGGACACTGTGAAAAGGCATCTACCTCTGAACCATGAAGCAGGCTCTCACCAGACACTCAGTCTGTCAGCACCTTGATCCACGACTCCCCGGCCTCCAGAACTGTGAGGAAACATTTGGGTCGTTTATCAACCACCCAGCCTGTGGTATTTTCTCGATAGCAGCCCAGATGGGTTAAGTTAGTAATGTAGGGGAGACGTGTTAGTGGTCTGATTAGGGTGGGAGCCGGGGTTGACGCTTTTGTGCAAGGTCAAGTAGGTCTAATCAGCAGGACTTGGTGATTGGGTGTGAGAGGTGACGGGCAATCAAGGATAACATCCGGGTCTGTGACTTGTGCAATAGTTTTTGTTTTTGTTTTTTAATAGCACAGTCTTAGCATCCAACAACCGTGATGAACTTTCTTTCTAGTTCTAAAAGGTAACTCTAGATTTTCTATGGAGACAGTTAACACGGGCTGCAGTTAGGGGTCATTTGGTCCTTAACCTTCCTGTATATTGATACTGTAGCAGGGGAAGTTCAGAGAGATTTCATAGAGGGGATTAGGTGCCTCCAAGACTATTAGGAAAATGGGATTTTAGTGGAAGTCAGAAGAAGCTGTTAGCTTTTGGGTTCACCACTGCGGCTGTGTTCCTACAGTTAAGAAGTTGTTTCCAGCAGGATCAGGAAACTGCAGAAAACCTCCACTGATGATCACTGATGATCTGTAGGATGGCAGTGAAGAGGATAGCTGCAGCGTGCCTTGAGGATTTTGTTAAATCCTTATTTCAGCTAAAGCCCAAGCACCCATAAGCCGCTGCCAGAAGCAGACCAACACTGTGTGCTTCCCAGGCCCTTCCATCTCCAAATCTTAAGCAAGAGTGTCTCACTGGCTGACAAATTGTGTCCAGAGCCCTGGACAGAGAGGAGCATGAGATGGCTAGTTCTCAGGCTTCTGGTCCCTGTAATAAAGGACCCAGATGGTAGAAATGAAAGCTGGTTGCAAAGAAAAGCCAAGGAAAACCAATAGCCAGCACAGTTTTGCCTTAATTGGCTAGCCTATGCTTCTGTATGTAAGGCAACCCAAAACACTTTCAAAACAAGCTGGACTCCCTTGAGTCCTTTACCCAGCCTTCTCCCCTACATACGCTGTAATCCAGAAGATATTTTCCAAACATATTTCCATGCCTTTGCACTTGTCCTGCTACTCAAAGGTTGCTTTTCCTCTGCTTGTGAAGTCTTCCCATTCCTCTGCCAGTTAATGCTCTCCATGTCCCATACCTGCAACAGGCAGGATTGACCTGGATCTCGCAGTACTTCCTCTGTATCTGGTTCACCGTTCTATTAGGGCAACTTGTCCCAGTGAATTTCAGTGTTTAGTCAAGGTACCCATCTCTTCCAGTAGACATAAGCATCCCAAGATAAGAGACCAAGGACCCACTACAGTGCTTGGAACGTAAAGGGTGCTCATTAAAGATTTATGAAATGTATGAAGGACTGTTTCTACCAGGTCACTCAGGGTATGCACCTGAAGTTAAATGAAGAGCAGCCACCTTCAGAAACAGGCAGGCCACTCACTCCTGAAAAGGTGTCTAAACAGTGTTAGAATCTTGGAAGGATGAAAAGTGTTTATAAATTGTTTTTTAATGCTAGCTCCAAATAAATTCTTTTTATTTTATTTATTTATTTGAGAGAGAGAGAGAGCGGGAGTGGGTAGGGGAGGGTGGAGGGGGAGAAGCAGACCCCCCTTGGAGTGGGGAGCCTGCCACGGGGCTTGACCAAGGACCCTGGGATCATGACCTGAGCTGAAGACAGATGCTTAACTGACTGAGCCACCCAAGTTCCCCTAAGTTCTAAATTCTTATTTCCTATTAATTTTGACTTTTCCGGGTCTTTTCCAAGCTTTTTCCATCTGTCCTTGCTTCTGAAGGTTGGAGTGCTGTTTCCCATTAAAATACAATTCCCATGCCACATTCTGGTTGCTCCATCACATCAAATTAATGTAATGATGACTTAAGCTGCTGGGGAAATGTGGGCCATTACATGCTGCTGACAGCAAACCCTCACAGTGACATTGCAGCAGGGACAGAGAATATCTTAATAAAAATAAAAATCTTAAAAATCAGAGAGCTCTAAGGTTTCCTGTGTCCTTAGAGAGCCAGTCCTTTTGTAACACAGAAATGGAGATTGAGAATTTCCCGTGATTCCTTAGCACGATGAAAAATTGGTTAGCGAGCTCATCTCTTCCTTCTTCAGGTGGGGGAACCTCTAACGCAAGACCTCTGAGACTTCCCAGGACCCAGTACAGTGTTACATGCAAAATAAGCAATTAACCAAATGTTCTTAAATGCGTGCATGGGTGTCCTGTTTTTTAAATCCCTCAAAGCCGATATTGCTTGGTTCCCTAAAGGACATGTACCCCAGGTGACCCAGAAAGTCTTTGTTTTCCTTTGTAGCAGACACAGTAGACTGGTTGACTCAGCATCCATTTCTAACCTCATTTCTTTCATCCACTTTGCTTCTAAAGCCCAGGGAAGTGAAGTACTTTCTTGGCCACCCTCCCTTGGAAGTGACCAGGTGACAGTTTTGAAGTAAGTGAGATGTCAACAGAATCCTGTAGGAGTTTTCTGTGAACATTTTGCTTTCCTGATGGAAGGGGCAAAGGAGGTACGTACCTTCCTTGCTCCTTTTCTGTCTGGAGGGTGATGGTGTTGGCTGCACTGACATCAGCCTGCTTGGGTCTGTGGGGAAAGGCCAAGAGAATGTCAGAGATGTTGGCCGACGTGTGGAGAAGCCAGACCACCACCAGCACCATCTACCTCCTGGCGTCTCCTTCTGCAAGAGCCACAAACCCTTCTTTGTTTAAACCACTGAGTTTCTACTCCTTGCTTCTAAGTGCTTTTCTGATATTTGCCCTAAACCAGCTGCAGAGTCTGGTGAAACAGGAGGGACAGGTCTGACGGATGTGACCATTACCCTTCGTGTACTTTGTAAGTTCATTTTACGAAGTCGCCATGTCACAAAAAAAAAAGGTTGTTGCAAGGAATATCTAAAATTTGAAAACAAGGGAAACCCAAAGCAGTTGCTAGTCTTACCTTGGCATCGTCAGTCAATATAGTATTGTTTTAGCTGCATAACATTGAGAGATTCCTAATTCACACACATGACATGTTGTGAATGTACAAGGGTGTTCACCCTGCAATTTCAGGTCAGAAAGTTTTTTTTTTAAAAATTATTTATTTATTTATTTATTTATTTGTATTTTTTATTTTTAATTTTTTAATTTTTTATTTTTTATAAACATTTATTTTTATCCCCAGGGGTACAGGTCTGTGAATCACCAGGTTTACACACTTCACAGCACTCACCAAAGCACATGCCCTCCCCAATGTCCATAATCCCACCCCCTTCTCTCAACCCCCCTCCCCCCAGCAACCCTCAGTTTGTTTTGTGAGATTAAGAGTCACTTATGGTTTGTCTCCCTCCCAATCCCATCTTGTTTCATTTATTCTTCTCCTACCCACTTAAGCCCCCATGTTGCATCACCACTTCGTCATATCAGGGAGATCATATGATAGTTGTCTTTCTCTGCTTGACTTATTTCGCTAAGCATGATACGCTCTAGTTCCATCCATGTTGTCGCAAATGGCAAGATTTCATTTCTTTTGGTGGCTGCATAGTATTCATTGTGTATATATACCACATCTTCTTGATCCATTCCTCTGTTGATGGACATCTAGGTTCTTTCCATAGTTTGGCTATTGTGGACATTGCTGCTATAAACATTCGGGTGCACGTGCCTCTTTAAATCACTACATTTGTATCTTTAGGGTAAATACCCAATAGTGCAATTGCTGGGTCATAGGGCAGTTCTATTTTCAACATTTTGAGGAACCTCCATGCTGTTTTCCAGAGTGGCTGCACCAGCTTGCATTCCCACCAACAGTGTAGGAGGGTTCCCCTTTCTCCGCATCCTCGCCAGCATCTGTCATTTTCAGGTCAGAAAGTTTGAAAGAAGAGCATGACAATTACCCTCAACATTGATTCAATACCAGCCTGTGAGACCTACTCTCCTTCCTCAAGTGGAGAATGTCCAGTGTGGAGGGAGGGAGTCGGTGAACAGTTTCTTCAACCAAGGAAATCTTCATTGCTCAAGGAAACATCTAATGTGGTGAGAAACAGTCCAGATTCTGGAGGCACACTTTGTGAGTTCAAATCCTGAGACTACCCCTTGCTGGCTGAGTGCCTCTGTTTTGGTGTCTTCTGCTTGCAAAAATGGGCACATTTAATGGGACCTACCTTGGAAGGTTGTGGGTGGCTTACACCTGTCCATACAGGTGAGGCTCCAGAATAATGCTAGACACATGATGACAACAATTGTTAGCAACGGTGAGATGTCCAATGATGTCCCAGCTGCTCCATCGCCTCTCTCTGTTAGATATTTACTAAAAAATGTAAAATAGACAAGCCTACTTTGCTTGAAACATTGAATACTCCTCTCAGGTTCAGTGTCTTTGCTGATCAGTTCCCGAGGATTAACCCAGAATCTTCATCTTGCCAAGGTAAACTCATTCAGCCTTTAAAAGGAAGGAAGAGAAGCATTCGGATCCTACTATAGATGCTGAAACTGTAATGTGCAGTGATCATCGCCCAGCAACCTTTGTCCAGTTGCTATTTTAAGACTAATTACTGTACTGTGATCTTACAAGGTGCTGGGCAAATCTATATTTCAGCTGGCATTTAATTTCTTAGGCCCATGCATGCTATAGTTGATACTCATGTGTCTGATTTTATGTAAATAGACACAGGAAGGCCTGCATTTAAAAAAAAAACAAAACCCAAACTATAATAATACAGAAGGGACCTGCACAGAGCCATGACATTCTGAATCAACCAACATTTACAAAATATTTATGGCAGGAACTATATACACAGAAGCATGTACAGCTAGAAGCCCAATTTAAAGATGCCAGTTGTTTCCAGTATATAAACATTTGGTGTGTGAAATATTTAACTGTGATTTTTTTTAATCACAGGAATTTTTAATTGTAAAACAAAATTCTAACTGAATTTCAGTTAGGTATCTGTAGGCTTCTAATGTATCGCTACATGATTGTTGTTGTCCCTTGGTCAGTTTAACAGTCATCTAAATTATCCCTAAGGTCCCTTCTGAAATTTGGAATTTTGCGTTACAGAGATTAAAGCACGAGACTTTACCCAGCACTTCCTGTTTTGGTCATTCATCTGGGGATGCTGGCTCTTTATTTTCTACAAGGTGAGTCTAACCTTAAAACTTAGAGAATTATCTTACTTTAAGACATTTCATAGAAGGTAGTCGCATAGCATGGGACTAATGTAAATTAATTAGGATGGCTTTGCCGACAAGTGATCATAAACTCAATTCAAAATGGCTTAACCTATTAGGTCAATTGCTATCTCACATATCATCAAGCATCGGACGGCAGCTCCTTGGTTAGTCACTTCAGTATCTCAACAGCCTCGTCAAGGACCAGGGGTTTTTCTGTACTTTCTGCTCAGCTGCCTTTGCCATGTCGGCCATTTTTCCTTGTGGCCTCAAGATGGCTGCCAGAGCTCCAGTGACCATATTTGTCCACAGCCATGTTCAGAGGTAGAAAGGAGATGGCTGTATTCTTTTCAGTTCTCTCAAAAGCTAAAAAACCTTTCCCAGAAGCATCCCCAGAAGAGTGAGCCTCCAATCTCATCAGTCAGAATTAAGTTACATGTTCTTTCTTAGGCCAGTTCCTAGCAAGGGGAATAAAATTACCATGATTCGTCAGTTTATCAAGACTGATGTGCTGGGTCTGGGAATAGGGCCAAAGTCAGGAGAGCCCATGGCCACACTGAGGAATGTGCGTGTTGGAAAGCAAACAACAAAGTGGGACTCTGAGTGGGAAATCAAGAGTGTCTGTAGGAGTCTGTGAAGGATGGCATCCTGAGGAGAACCAGAAACACTGTCTCCTGCCTGTGTGCTGTCTCCCCTCCCCAGGCTGGGTGGAAATGGGAGCAAAGACCCAGGAAGCAGTTAGGACAAGACAGCTACATTCTGCCTACACAGAGCCCCAAATTCCAATAGAATTGAAGAGTCAATTGATCTGTTTCACACGGCTTTTAGAAGTTGTTGCACTTGTGTTAACAATTTCATTTTGGTTTGTTGTGATACTGTTGTATGCGGGAGACAGGTGTTAGGAGCATAAGAAGTGTGAGCCAAACAGCTTTTCCTTTTATGATGTTTTGTTTCATGTTTTGCTATCATGGAAACATTTATAAATCTGCTCCAATTATGGACCCCCTCCACAGAAAAAAGTGCACACAAGTCACTTTCATGCAAATTTTACAAATAATTTTAGGATAGATTCACTGATGCCCTGTCACTCATTCATGGGCTCCAAATTATAGCCTTATGATATCACTGATTGGTATGGGGGGGGGGATATTTAGTGTGAGGAAATAAGCAAAACAGAAGAGTAAAATTGGGAAGTCTGATGGACTTTTGTTAGCTATGTGGCCTTATTTGTATCTTTTTTAAAACCTCAATTTGACCTCTACAAAATGGAACTACTGGAGTTATTTTCAAAACCAAGTGGATTATGTGTAAGATTGTTTTCCATTAAATAGCACTTTACAAATGTTGGCTTAAAAACTTAATTGCTGATAAGTCCAAACAGCATGGTGGCTCTTGCTTCCCGATTGGAGTTACTGAATTCAAAATAGTGTATTCCGTGAGGTTTAAGGAGCAGACATTTTCTCCTCCAGAGGCAACGGTCATTTTCAAACTCACAGATTGAGCCCAGTACCATTTTCCAGCAGCTGGTTTGAAAAGAGGCATCAGCTGAAACATCCCTAAGGCACTGCCAAGCACTACTCCCTGCTGGTGAAGTCAGGACATACCAATCCTGAAAAAGGGAAAATGGAACAGTCTTCTAGATGCCCCTCCTCCACCTGTCCTATGCTAGCAGCCACCCCGGACTCCTCATTACCCATCACCACTGGCAGCATCCCTGCCCTTCCTTGGTCCCCTGCTATGGACCCACTCCAAGCCCCTCCCACTCTTCCAGGCAGGAATGCCAAGTCCGGTTTTCTCACCATGGCACCCCTCTCCCATTCTTCACCGTAAATTCCCCATCCTTCCTTTCTTTCAGTGTGAGAGGCCAAACTTCCTCTCTTGTTTTTATAACATTCTTCCTTTCCATGCCCAACTGCCTTGGCAGCTGCTCCTGTACCGCTGAATGGCAAAATGCCCATCAGAGTTTTCCCAGGGATCGATGAACGAAGAGTTACAGAGAGTGGCAGACCGTTGGAGGCAAATAGAGCTGGCTCCTGCCCCCGGAGGGCATGCAGACAGATGCACAGAGCCCTTCTTGCCTCTCCCAGGACGTGCAGACAGTTGACTGCGGGAATTAGGAGATTTTGCTGGGTGACAAAGAGCATCAGGACTGCACCCACACGTATCTGTGATAAAACAATAAAGAGAGAAAAAAATCAGCTGTGCCAAAGCTGTAAGTTTGCTGCTGCCAGTAGAGCTGCCCCCTTGGGGCCTGGGCCTGTATTCCTCTAATCTGCCCTGGGCCCATGCCACCTGCCTCTTAGCTCCACCTGCTCAAATTGGTTGGGTGACAGGCTATACCTGAGGGGCTCTAGGACTATCAGAAGAGTAGGTTCTCTGTGTTTCCGTGACTTCACAGCTACATTACAGCGCAACATACCCCTCTCCCCTGCCACCTCCATGTTTGAACTTTACGGTTGTGGAGCAGGGAAAGAGAGAGGGTCCAGTTCCTAGTCTCTTCCATGGCTATCAACAACCCAGCCCCACACTCCTCAAAACAAGACCCTGAGCAGACAGGGCCTCCTGATTCCTGCTTGCTTCTTGCCCCGCAAACTCCCAGGGCCCTGCCACGTGTATTAACAACAGTTGTTGGGGGGAACTGATGCCAAGAGAGTTTTCTGGTGTCCCACCCATCCACATGGTAGCTGATGTCTGGAGGTTTTGGGCGGAGGGCAGATCAGCCAGGCTATCCAATGAATCAGGTGGGCTAGAGAGGAATCCTTTGTCAAAATTTTGCTTGAGTTTCCAGAATCAAAACTCACACCTTGACCAAGGGGGCAGCATGGTGTAGAGGTAATTAACATCCTTGTCTGCAGTTAAAGAGACCAAATTATGGGTGCCTGGGTGGCTCAATTGGTTAAGCGACTGCCTTCAGCTCAGGTCATGATTCTGGAGTCATGATCCTGGAGTCCTGGGATCGAGTCCCACATCGGGCTCCCTGCTCAGCAGGCAGTCTGCTTTTCCCTCTGACCTTCTCCCCTCTTGTGCTCTCTCTCTCTCTCTCAAGTAAATAAACAAAATCTTAAAAAAAAGAGAGAGAGAGACCAAATTATGACTTTGGGCATGTCAGTCTCTCTGGCCTTCTATGTCCTCATTATGAAGAGGAAGAGCTTGGATGAGAAAACTGTTAAGATCTCTGTAAGTCATAATAATAATAATAATAATAATAATGACAACAACAACAACAGCAGCTAATATTTAGTAGTGCTTACTAAGTGCCAGGCTTTTTCTAAGTGCTATGTTCAGTCTTGCATGATTTTTATAACAACCCTAAGAGGCAGGTGCTACTGTTACCATTCCCTTTTTTTGTAAGTGAGGAAACAGGCACAGAGTAGTTTGCCCCAAATCACATCTAGTCAGGCAGAGCTGGACACCTGCACATGTAACCCTTCAGCTTTCTTTCCTCTCTAATGTATAGAAAGCATGTCCTCTTGGATGGATGGGTAACATCATGTAATCACTTCATTATGGCTTGCCTCAGTTTTTTTTTTCCCACTTTAGAACAAATAAATAGGTCTGTTTTTGAATACTCTGGTCCCGCCTAGGACATAGTAGGTGCTCAGTATTTGCTTACCTTGCTTTTTTTTTTTTTTTTTTTTATTCAAGAAGTTGCATGAAAAAGACATGGAAACAAACAAGAATAAAACAAGAAGAGAAAATAATGAGGCTGCATCACTGGGAGGAAAGATCTGACTCCGGCCTCCCAGCAGGAACTGTCTTATTGGAGAGCGATCCAAAGAGAATACACAATGGGAGCCCATGCTTCTTATCTTGATGAAATAGCCTCTAAATAATAAATAAATAAATAAACACGCACATATCATCCCAGTCGCAGAAACTTGATTATTGACTTTGGCAATCCTTTCTCCATCTCTTTGTGCCAATAAAGTTATTACAATTGAATCGAGAGAGGCAGACGCACAAGCATTGCCGAGACAAGATGCTGAGTAGTTGAAATCAATGACTTGCAGGGCTGATCTCCTGCCAAGGGCTGCACCAGCTCCCGGGAGGAATCCGCCACTCTGGCCAGTGGCCCAGCACTGCGGAAGCTGCAGGTCAGCTTTCTTGAGGGGACTCCCAGGTGGTTGGGGATCGACAGGTGTGGGAAGAAGGAAAAAGGTCCTTCTCCAATTACTGAGGGCCACACAGGCCAGCACCCACCAGACTGAGAACAACGAGGCTTTGCTAGACTCACTGTCCTCCTCTGGCTGTGGACAGAAGAGGAGGCAGTGAAGGGGTTGGAAGAGAACACAGTGTTATTCACAATCTGTGACAGGAAGAAAGACTGGCTTAATAACCCATAGCCCAATGAATGGAATATTCCTTCTTTCCCCTGGCAGAGCTGGGCTTCTGGTGCCATCACCCATAAAATGGACAGCCACCCAAGGAGCCATGGAGCTAATTAACAAATTCGTCCCCAAGCGTGCCAGAACCCAATCCACTAGAACTGTAAAAATGACTGTTTAGACACAAGCTTAATGAGGAAACCACTAGCATTCTCTGGAAGCTACCCTGGCAACTTGGCGCGTCTTCTAGCCCCCTCTCCTCGTCCAGCTGCCGCCCATCTTCTCCTGTGTTGGCCCCCAGCATCCTCATTCCGTTTGTTCTCTCCATCCTCCATCCACCAATCAGGAAGCACCGAAGCCACCATTTAAAGTTTGTGCCCAAATTTTAGAGAATGATTGTACCTTTATAAGCTTCTCTGAGCTTTCGATTACTTGAGTTATGTATATATTTGCTTCTTGGGGTACATATTTCCACAATAATAAGAGTAACACATATTGGGCACTTTTTATATGTCAACACTCTTTTAAACATTAAGAGTACTTGGGGACTCTGTGTAATTCAAGAGTGACAGACCTAGCAATACTTGACATAGGAGGTTCTCCTACAATCCTACATCCTGGCACAAAGTCTGAAGCTCCACCCACTTGCCTAGAGTTTTAAATCAGGTTAAGGTTTCCCATCAGATTAACAGATCCACACTCTTTTTTTTTTTTTTAAGATTTTATTTATTTATTTATTTGACAGAGAGAGATCACAAGTAGACAGAGAGGTAGACAGAGAGAGAGAGAGAAGCAGGCTCCCTGCTGAGCAGAGAGCCCGATGCGGGACTCGATCCCAGGACCCTGAGATCATGACCTGAGCTAAAGGCAGCAGCTTAACCCACTGAGCCACCCAGGCGCCCCAGATCCACACTCTTAATCATGATGGGATATCCCAATGCTACCAAACATCTGAGGAGAGCCAATTATGTGGAAGATAAACACCAAAACAACAAACAAACAAAGTAGCAAGTGGAGAGAACTGAGAACATGGGAGAAGAGAAGAATTAAAGTGTATATTTATTATATCTTTACAGGGAGAAGATACTACGTCCAAGAAGAAAGAACCGGGAGAAACAAAAAAGGAGCATTCTGAGGCCAAAATGAAATTCTTGGAAATTAAAAACAGCAGAAATGGGGGCGCCTGGGTGGCTCAGTGGGTTAAGCCGCTGCCTTCGGCTCAGGTCATGATCTCAGGGTCCTGGGATCGAGTCCCGCATCGGGCTCTCTGCTCAGCAAGGAGCCTGCTTCCCTCTCTTTCTCTCTGCCTGCCTCTCCATCTACTTGTGATTTCTCTCTGTCAAATAAATAAATAAAATCTTAAAAAAAAAAACAGCAGAAATGAAAAACTCAATATAATATCTCAGGAAGTAGAGCAAAAAGTGGAAGAGATTAAAAAAATTAGAAAAGAAAGCTAAAATAAAAGACTAGTCCAAGAAGTCCAGCCTGTGGGAGAGAGAGGGCGGGTGGGAGGTGGGGAGAGAAGTGAAAACAAGACAAAATGGGGTTAATCACAAATGAAAGTATTTCTCCAAATTTCCCAGAGATTAAAAAAAGACAAATGGTTCCAGCTTCAAAGAATACATCAAATGTTGGGTCACGGTGAATGAAAATAAATCCACACTGAGGTACATGATTGGAAATTTTCCAAAAATTGGAGAAAATAAGGAGCCCACTAGATTCTAGAGAAAGAAAACGTCACATACAAGTATCAGAAATTAGAATGGTTGTGGACTTCTCCATAGCATCCCTGGAAACAAAAAGAAAATGGGGCAACATATTCCAAATTCTGAAAGGAAATGTTCCCTAACCTGTAGTTCCATACCCAGCCAAATTACAAAAAAAAAAAAAAAAAAAAAAAAAAAAAGGCACAAAGATAGAATCAAGACATTTTCAGACACCAAAGTCTCAAGAATGTATTTTCCGTGCAGACTTTCCCCGAGAAAGGGAAAGGTGTAAGAGGAACAGAAGTTTCAACACTGGAGGGAGGTACGGGGATTTCCAGGAGGATGGGGAAAACATGGAGGCCAGCAGCCTGGATGGCCATAACACCAGTCAAGATACAGGCATGTTGGGAGATGCCCAAATTCACTCTGTTGTCTTTTCAACCCAGGACAGAATGCTCCGGTAAGCTTGGCCCGTATTCCTTACCATGTGCTATTCTCTGCTCTCTGCTCGCTAGCTAGGTGAGCTTGTCACCCCCCACAGGAGCCCTCCGCGGTGACCCACTCCTAAGGGCTAAGGTTGGTTGAAATGAACTTAGAAGCGGGATCCACAGAGCAGACCATTTTCCCTGACAGTTTCCCTTCCTGCAGGAAGGCCCCAGAAGCCCATATGCCCAAGAATAGTAAAGGGATCTGCAGGGAATATGGGATGCAGAGAGTGCTATAATAACCAACGATATCTGCTAAGCCTGCAATTGGTATGAAAGTCTTCAGCAGCTCGAAGTGTGAATAGGAACTCAGCTTTTAGATGTTCACATCCCACTCTCTCCTGAGTTATATTCAGCTAAAGATGCTCTATGCTTGGATTCCAAGGTCACATGCACATATTCAGCCCCTGTTCCCAAAGTAGGTTCTTTGTGCAAGCCTGGTGGGTCGAGAGGGAGAAGCTTATCTCCTCAGTTGCTTACTATGCCAGAATCAGCACTCTTGTGTCAACCATCTAGACCCTAGCATTGGATTTAACAAATTTTTCTGGGGCATCTTTGGACCCTTTCCTGCCAGGTACCACCACCCGGAACCATCTCAACAATTGGGAAGATTAGAACCATGTCGGGGTCTAGGATTTCTAGGTTCCAAGAGGTTCCTTGGCTTTAAGCAGTTTGGCCCAATTTCTTCCTGGGGGTGTTCATAAAAGGGCAGGCTTTGTCCAACCCAGAGGTTTTTGTCCCTTCTGTCCCTTTAGATAGTGGGTGTCTGAGAGGCTTACATTGAGGGGAAACTCAAATGATTTGAGAACAAAATCTGCCCTCAAGTGATATGCCTTCTCTATCCAGACAGAAAACAAGCAGTTGGATGATATGACAGTTTCTTTCTTTCTTTCTTTTCTTTTTTTTTTTTTTTTTTTTTTTTTAAAGATTTTATGTATTTGACAGAGAGACAGTGAGAGAGGGAACACAAGCAGGGGGAAGTAGGAGAGGGAGAAGTCGGCTTCCCACTGAGCAGGGAGCCAGATGTGGGGCTCAACCCCAGGACCCTGGGATCATGACCTGAGCCCAAGGCAGACGCTTAACAACTGAGCCACCCAGGCGACCAAAATCGCTTAAGTTCCACCCAAGCTGGCACCTGGCCCGCCCTGTAGAAACACCTTCAGTGAAGTCTGAGACTTGGTCACTTTCTCCTTGGCATTCTGGCTCTTTGTATCCAGTGGCGGTTGGGGGGCGGGGGGAGGTGGGAGGTGGGGGTGGGATCCCCCAGGGCCTAGTGCAGTGCCTGACACAGAGTAGCTGCTCAGTGTGTATTTATTGGGTGCACATGAATACCTAATAGAATTAATACAGATTCCTGTGTCATCCAAGATTCATACATCATGGGGTTGGGATAAGATGGTTCTGCCAGCTCCCAGGGAAAAATCGATCCACAATTGAGTATTAGAGTAACATCTCATGACTCTGACTGTAAGGTAAGAAGTCCTTTTTAAATGAGTGATGATTTTGCCCATGATAAAAATTACAAAGGAGCTCACTTATTTTATATCCCCAAATTTACCTTAACCCAAACCAGGCCAACCAGGGGTCCTATAAGGGCAGTCTCAGTGGAGCCGTGTTACTTACATAGTAATTATTATCATATCAAGAGATACTTTTGAAGTGTTGAAGGTTGTTGAAAGCAATTGTTTTTTGCAATGTTTTATGCATTCCTCATAGAATCATTTTATTTAAAAGTACTGCGGAGCTAGAGCCCTCACCCACCTTGCAAGAGGGGTCTAAGTCAGCAGGAACACTTTGGCAGTGCCCACTAGGGGTGAACAAGTGTCTCCCCGGGGGCCCTGACATACCGCTCTGGGGCAAACACCATGCAGAAGGAGTGCTGTGACCCCCACTGCACAGGCAGGACTATTCATGGCTACTGGCACTACCTCCAGTCGCCCCAGACTATAGTAAACTGGTATCCCCACCAGCATCTATGAGCAGATAGGAACACCGTGGTGGACAGACTATATTTACGCAATGGACTAAACAAGAACTTGCTAACCATTGCCCACAACAAAAGACATACGGTTGGTGGCACCTGGGTGGCTCAGTGGGTTAAGCCGCTGCCTTCGGCTCAGGTCATGATCTCAGAGTCCTGGGATCAAGCCCCGCATCGGGCTTTCTGCTCAGCAGGGAGCCTGCTTCCCCTTCTCTCTCTGCCTGCCTCTTTGCCTGTTTGTGATCTCTTTCTGTCAAATAAATAAATAAAATCTTAAAAAAAAAAGAAAAGAAAAAAAAAGACATACAGTTGAGAGAAAGAAACTCAGTGCAGAAGAACATATACCATCTGGTCCTATTTATGAGACCAAGATCAGGCAAAGGTATACAAGCATAGAGATCAGAATGGAGGTTACTTAGAGGTGAGACCCCACTGGGGTGGGCCATGACAGAGCCCCCAGCGAGCTGGAAATAGTTTATGTAGTTGGAGTGGCAGGTACACAGATGTATACAGATGTAAGCATTTGTCAAACTGTACCATTCTTGTGTTCTTTACTGTATGCAAGTTGTCCTTCAGCTTTTAAAAAAGTGCTATAATCGGGGCACCTGGGTGGGTTGGCTCAGGTCATGATCCCAGGGTCCTGGGATCAAGCCCCATGTCAGGCTCTCTGCTCAGCGGGGAGTCTGCTTCCTCCTCTCTTTCTCTGCCTACTTGTGATCTGCCTGTCAAATAAATAAATAAAATCTTTTTAAAAAATGCTATAACCAAAGTTCCCTTCAAATTCAGTTTAAAGTTCCTAAAACTCAGCTTCCCTTAAAACAAAACAAAACAAAACAAAACTCTGAATTGCAATGGGAGTGTTTCAGATAGAGTTCCTGCCCTAGAAGATGTCCACAGAAGTGACCATGCTGTAGAGCAGAATGTGAAAACTCGGGGTGAGAGGCCTGGGGGAAGGCAGTCGGGCTGCAGAGAATGGACAGACCTGGGAGGGGAAATGGCACCTGTGACGCGGGAGCTGAGCTCCCAGCACCCTCCACCGGTGGCCCCAGCAGATGTGCTCTCTTAGATGTCCCAGATGATCCATGTCCCCCATGCAGGTCACGATGTTCAAGGCTATTCTGTTGAACTGGCTCCTCAGCGCCCCCTCCAAGCTCTCTTCTTCCCTTCCTGGCTGCATTTCTGGATGGAAACAGTCTACCTGCTGTCGCAGCTCCCTGCTTTCATCCACTGCCTGCCCTTCTGGCTTTTCCCTACATCTCCCCCGAGAGTCTTTCACCTGGACAGCAAAATTACCTGGAAGCCAGAGTTACTGGCAACTTCTCCTCCTCCTCCTTCTTGAGACTATTTATTTGTTTTAGAGAGTGAGCATGGGGAGCAGATGAGGGAGGGGAAGAGGGAAAATCCCCGCTGAGCAGGGAGCGCTATGCGGGGCTCAACCCCATGACCCTGAGATCATGACCAGAGCTGAAATCGAGAATCGGGCACTTGCTTCACTGACTGAGCCACCCAGGCACCCCATTACTGCCTTCTTTTTTCCTTGGCCTTTGCATATGCAACACTGTCCTTTTCCTCAAAAATCAGCCTCCTTTGTTTTTCTGTAAGCCTGTCTCCTCCGTCTCTTCACTTGCTCTCCTTGGTGGGCTTCATTTCCTCCACCGGCGCCATTCTGTGGTGCGGCACCCTTGGCGTGCCTCCCCGGTCCTGTTTGCTTTCTCCCTCGGCAAGCTTTCACCTCCATCTGCTGATGTCTCTCTAAGGCCTAGAGTGTGCAAACCCCACCCTTCTCCAGAACTTGGATCTTGACACACACAGCCTGATGGCTGTCTCGAGCTGCCTCATACAGAAATCAAGGGCAACCTAGCAAAACTTCGTTATTTTCAACATGACGTTCTTCCTATTACCAGCCAGTTACCATTCAGGGAATGGTACCTCTATCCATTCAAAGAACCCAGAAGGTCATCCTTGACCTCCCGTCTTTTCTCCCTTTGCCTTGTGCCTCTGGCAGCCAAGGGTTATTGGTTCTGCCTTTCCAGTAACCCCAGGTCTTCGCTATAGTCCCCGGCCATGTTCTCCTGGATATTGCAATGGCCACCTGACTCCTGTGTGTTTAGAGTCTTGTCCTCACCCACGTCACCCCCTACCCCGGTCATCTTTCTACAATTAGGAACAGATTATATCCCTTTCCAGCTTCCCTTCCACCACTGACACCCCATGCCTTAACTTGGACCACCACCCTCAGCGTCAACCTTGTCTTGTCTTCTCTCCAGACTCGCCTCCTGCCCCTTTGTCTCAGGCAGCCCGAGTGAATTTTAGCACTTCTCCAGCTGTTCTCCACTCCCTGGTCTGCAGAAAACCCTCTCTGCCCCTTCTCATTTCCACCGGGGAATTCCTGGCTGTCCTTTCCATCCTGACTCCTGCAGGTGCGGATGGACCCCGCCTTCTCCCTGCTCCCACCACACCCACAATATCGGAGCTGTTTGTGTTCACCGCTGCTAAACTCTCAGGAGGCTGCTGTTTTATCTTATTCATCCTTGTATCCAAAGCTCATGGCTCAGAATCAGTGCTCAGAAAATTTGTTGTATAAATGAGCAAACGTTCAGTCGTTAGGGACATAGACTTTTTTTTTTTTTTGCATCAAAGATACACAGCTCAGCAACTGCATTTCTAGCACTGTCACTGTTTCTATTTCTGACTCTAATTGCTATTGCACAAAACCGTTCAGGGCAGAAACTGCAGTGAGTGAAATGGTCCAGCAACTCCCTTCCAATGCAAATGTTCTATGCTCTTGTGAAATTGCTGCAGTCTTAAAGGGTGGAGGCCTTTGGAATTTTAAGCAGGGAAAAAAAAAATTTGCTCTCCAGTATCTGCCTGGAAGATTCTTACCCCATTTTCCCAGGAATGCTCCCTCCTTTGTCTCCCAAATTCAGAAGAATGGCATTGAAAAATCACAAATCTGAGAGATCGAGGGCAAACCCATGGACACAGTCATTGCTGCATGGGCCAGAACCCAAGGCCCAAGGGCACAGATCTCCTCCTTTAGACCTTGCAAAATGCTGGCCGCCCTTCCTGGCAACAAGTTCAGAGGGTCAAGGCACACTATGCAGAGGTAAGCCAACTATGAATTTACCTAAAACTCCTTTCGATATACTTTTATGCTCACACTGAACTCCCTGTTGGATAGTGAATTCTGTGGGTTTATTACCTGCTGGAAAGAGAATAGCATTACCTTTCACTTAACCTAAAAGTCCCCTTGCTCCAGTGTCATTGATCCCTTCTTCAACTCGGATGCCAGGCTCGTGTGGATAAGGACTTACTTCCTGAACCCTGCTTGCCCTTTGGGACGTGATGGACACCTACCTACAGCAGCCCCTCCCCGCCTTCAGCTTTCCAGACTGAAGTAAATATATATAGTGTCTGGAAGACGGCTCCGAACATAATAAATATTGAACGATGACTATGGATCTGAAGGATGACAAGAACTGCCTTTAACGGGGGATTCAAATTCTTGACACAAGCCTGAGATGTGAGAATGAGCTAATAAATCATTGCCAAACCCAGTGTTGAGATAAAACGAAGGAGCATGCATAGGGCCCCCTTGGTCCAGGGTGCACGGGCTCATTGGTTCCCCAGTCACCAGCTGTTTCTGTTTCCCAGCAAGAAGTGTTCTCTCTGTGCGCATGGCAGCCGGCCTTTGTAAAATGGCCTGACTCTGGGCTGAACCTTTCCGAGAACAGCGTTCTACAGTTGGATGATTGTGCAAGGGGAGCCCTAATACAGGCCCAGCTCCTGTTGTATCCAGGGGGAACTGCTCTGGGTGCTTTGCAGGGGTCATGCCCTTTAGCCTTCATGCAGATCCCATGAAGGACATTGGGGGCCCTGTCCTACAGATGAGGAAATTAAGATGCAACGAGGGTGGGTAGTGGGCCTAGGATCCTGGAGGCCGTGGATCTGGACTTCCAAATCATACCTATCAGAGCCCAAATCCCATGCTCTGTTGGTGAGATTGCCCTTGGCCCCTACCTGGGAGACAGCCGCATGTGACCCTCCCATGCTATGGAGGCAAGGTTTTTGCCCCTGTCCAGGGCAGCTGGACTGATTCCCTCATGGTCTCTTCCATTCCCCATAGACTCCTCTGGCTGGAGCCCACCCAGCCCCACAAGGTGCCAGTGAGCTAGCCGGGGGCCCCTCCTTTCCTTTTCCTTGCCTTATCTGCTTGCAGGAAGCACAGGGACAAGACGGTACCAGTGACTCATCCCTAGAAGAATAAACTTTTGAGTGGGGGCAGCTTGGGTCGCATGGCTGGATGCTGTGACAATGGAAGAATGTCCCCTGAGCTTGGGAAGGGTGTTGCTCTTCACCGCTAGGAAACAAAGGCAGAGAGAGGGTAGCAGCCAGGGGTGGGAGTGCAGACTGAGAACCACAAGCACTTTTCAGAGTGGAAAGGGAAGCACGACAGGGACCGGAGACTTTTCTGAGGCTACCATCTGAGCTCTTGGCCGTGTTGGGCAAATTGCGAGTGTTTTTTATTCACTCCTGTCTTTATTTAACAGATTAACCTGGACTCCACAGAGGACGCGCTTTCTCCACATCACAGGCCAGGCATGCAAAGGACCCCAAGTGTCAATGGCTTAGCCTCTGAAGTGTGTGAGGAAGCCTGCCCCAGTGGACTCTGGGAGGCGTCTGTGTTCTGTCCCCAGGTGGATTCCTGCTTCTGCTAAGTAATAGCTTGTCCCCTCTCTGCTACCTTTTACCCTTCCCCCAGGCTCTCCCAGGGCCTGACCGATGGCGGGGAGGGGGAACAGGGACAAGCAGGTGTTGGCAAGGTGCTGGTGGGCTTACCAGACAGACGGCTACCCAGGCGGCTCTGCCAGCCTGTGGTCCTGCACTGTGCCTCAGGGGGTCCCCACCCTGCCTACTGGGGGGTGTGGCAGAAACACAGCCAGATTCAAAGATGCAGAAAGAAGCCTGAAGCATGGGTAGGCCAGAGGATGAGGGCAGCCAACACCTTAAATGGCACCATATTCCCTGAGGATCACACGGTTCGACCATTGCTATGGCCTGAATTGTGTTTCTCAAAATTCTTACATTGAAGCCCTCGTACCCAATGTAATACAATAAGGAAGAAACTAATATTAAGTGGGATTAGTCTCCTTATAAGAAAAGATAGCTTGATTCCCACCCCCCAACCCTGGCCTTGTGAGGACAGAGCAAGAAGTTAGCCCCATCTACAAAATAGGAAGAGAGATCTTACCAGGAACTGAATTGGCCAACCCCTTGATGTTGGACTTCTAGACTCTAGAACGATGAGAATACCCAGTCTGTGGTTTTCTATTAGAGCAGCTAGCCTAATACAATCACTAAGATGTCAATGGCTAACAGATCAAAATGACCTTCAGTTTCCTCCTGCTTCCGGTAAGGAATTTCCTTCCTGGTCTGAGCAACCGTTGTGCCATCCTATCACCTTGCAAAAATGATTGCAAAGCTGCCACTCGTGGAGAATTTGCTCAGTGGAGGGATTTCTCTGCCTCTTCCCTCCCAAGCCACACCTCTGGTGAAGCCTAGAAGCCCAGGTCAGGCCACAGCCTGGCTGCCCTGCAGGGAAATGGGTACTCTGGGAGAACTGAGGACATTCCACCCTTGACAGTGAAACTCCTGGAGAACTGACTCCAGCCCCTCCTCATCCCACCCAGGACAATATTAGTGCCAGCACTAGAGCCTGGACCATTCCCCCAACAGCCAGAGTTGCAGACCACTCACTTTGCACCCTCTCTGCAATGATCCTGAAAGATAAAACAGCTCACAAGGATCCCAGAGCTTCCTTAGGAACACATCATTTCATCTAGGTCTTAGGAGCTCAGTGCATGAAAAGGCTAGCTTTATAAACCGGGCGTGATTTACAAGAAGACTGAACAGAAATCCTTTAACTAGGCCCTTCTTTTCAATCAGAAACACAAGGCTTTAAAATAACTTGTGTTTTTTGCTTGAATTCCTCAATCAAACCTATACTCTGTGAAATAACAGTCCATGCGGATTTGAAAGAGGTAGTGGAGCTCATCTTGCAAGAACAAGTCAGCCTCAGGCCTCAGGAATGGTGAGATAAAGCCCATGGGAGCTACTGAGGGAAGAGGAGGGACAGGAGAAGATAGGCAAAGGTAGTGAGCAGGGAGGGAAGCCTGGTGACCACTGCTTGGGAGTGCTAGTGCACTCACCCCTTGGCAACCCTCTGACGTCCTTTGAGTCATTATGTCTCCTTTTCCAGCAGTAACCAGGATCCTTGTGAACTGTTTTACCTTTCAGGATCGTTGCAGAGAGGGTGCAAAGTGAGTGGTCTGCAACTCTGGCTGTTGGGGGAATGGTCCAGGCTCTAGTGCTGGCACTAATATTGTCCTGGGTGGGATGAGGAGGGGCTGGAGTCAGTTCTCCAGGAGTTTCACTGACCACAAGCAGCGTGTGCCATTTCCATGGATCTGGGCCTCCCCCTGCCTCTGCTGTCGACTCCCCATCCAAAACACGCCCCCAATGCCGCACTCCCATGGTTCCATAGCCCAGGGGCGCCGAGTGCCCCACACAGAGGCATTCTGCTCGCCTTTTCATCACAGCCATGCAGTGGTAGAGATCCTCCCTCTGCCTCCGTGAGAGTGTCGTTTGAACGGGTTCTGGGAACCACTTATTTTCTCCTTGGATCCCAGACACAAATAAGAATAAGGCTTGCTTACATGCCTAGGACATTTCGGAGCTCTGGTGCCCACAAAATATCCTAGGGCTGAGAACGCAAGTCTGTCATTATGGTATTTGCAGAACGAGAGACTGTACTTAAGTCTTCAAGATGATGCTTATTATAACCCTTTCTTGGGACTATCATGCCAAAACACTACGTGAATAGTCTTTTTCAAGGAAATTTGCCAGGGAAGGCAGCAAGCATCTGATCACATAGGAACAGTATGGGTTTGGTTTCAAGCTGTAGAGTTTGGGGGAGAAGGAAGTGTTCCTGAAGACTGACCTGGCGAGAGAGGATCCTCACAGGGCTGTCCATTGTGCAGGCGACCTGGAGGGGCTGCCGTCCACAGAAATCATGATGGCAACAGTGTGCCCTTGGAGCTGAGCATGATGGCAGCCCTTCCCTGAAACAGGAAGTGGGCATCTATGGAAGACATTGCATCCGGATTTAAAGATTAATGATGGGGAAAACCGGTGCCTCAAGGGGTAGGCGAGGGTTCAGAGTTCTTCCAGGGGAGAAAGCAGACCTCCAAGCCTGGCACATTGAACTCACCAAGGAATCGTGTTGGGGTGGGAGGAACTTTCTCTCCAGTCAGATCCTCATTTTCTGAAAGTACCTACCAACCTGTTTGGATTACCCAATGATCAAAAGTCATCCCGCCATTTTGAACTTCTGCTTGTTTTAAAAACACCTAATATAATTAGAGAACGTGCATCCCATATCATTAATAACCCTATGATGCATTACCACATTTATGAAAATGAAAGCTTTGTATCTTTTCTTGTACCTGCTCTCACTTTGCCCGGGGGGGGGGGGGTGGGAAGTGACGCACACAATTCCATGTTCTAGGAAGACTGATCTGGAAGTGGGAGGCAAGAATAGCAACAGTCAGGGAGGTGGCTCATTTCTTCCTGTATTCAGTGAACACTGATTAGGCACTTGTTGTATGTCACGTGCTTAAAGATGGTTTCTTCCTTCCTTCCATGTCATTTTAGGTCCTCCGAGATGCAGACACCAAAACAGAATATGATGTGCGAGAAATGTACTGGGGGACATGCCTATGGAGATAAAGGAGGGAGAAGCAGGGGCCAGGGACACAAATCTGACACCTGTGAAGAAAGAGCAGGAGGAAGAGGGACAGACTGCAGGTCAGCCGGAGCAAAGTCTCGACCAGGCCAACAGATAGTGTCCTGAGCCAAGGCTGCCCATTGGAGGAGTCCCACACCAGATAGGAAGGGACCAGCTCCAGCACCGTTGGTGTGCTTGCTGGGCGAAGGTGGGGTGGGAGACATGAGAACGCTATGGTGGGATTCAAGAGGCAGCCGCTAGAGGCTGTCGGTCAAGTACTGTTCCTGCAGCAGTTTCTTCAGAAAGAGAGCTAAGTAAGTGGAGCATGTCCATGGCCGACACGGTCTTCCAGAAGCTCTGGATGTAGACATCTAAGCATAGACATCACAGCTCTAGTCCAAGCCTGTGGACTAGCCTTGGGGGTCAGGTGTTCATTCCAGGCTCAGTGGGCCACAGCCTGGGCTGTGGATAGGTCCCGCAGATGGCCTGTGGCTGCTTAGAGAGGGAGGGTCGTATGTGCTTTTTGGCACGTCACCCAGGCCCCTACAGCAGGGAGGTGGTTGCTAGAACACAGTTATAGACGAGACACAGAGGCAGGGAAGACGGAATTAACTAGGATAAACGGATACAGCCACTGGGTTTTAGAACACGACTAGGATTCGTCATATACACGGGAGGAGTTGCAGGAGAATCTATCCCATCAGTAACCCAGCTTCCTCTCCCGGCCCTGTCACTTATGCTGCATGTTCTTCTTCTGTGACATGGACGTCATGGTAGCATCTGATTTACAGGACTGCTATGGTGACGCATGTGAACTCGTTAGCAGGGGGCCTGAGCTAGGGGACGCGATCCATAAGTGGCCACGTAGCCATAGTTTTGCTGTTAACATTTCTGACATCCCAGCTGGTGGAAATGGCCTGTCCAAAGATCAGCCAGGACACAGGGCAGCCAGTCCGGGAACCTGCTGGTGGGTATCATGGCTGGAGTCCCCGTGCAAGGGAAGCCATGCTAGAAAACGGGGCCTGCTGGAGGCAAAGCCTTCTGTGCTGTGTAAGATATTTTGGATTTCACACTAGGTTAGGAGATGCTATTAAAGGATGTTATGGAGGGAGGGAGAGGATCACATTTGCATCTACAAGTCTCCCTCTGGCAGCAGCAGGGCATTCCACGGGTAGCGGGAGAAGGGACTGGAGTGCGCAGAGGGATGAGGAGGTTTTGCACTCATCCAAGCAAAGGATCAGAGGACCCACAAAAGGGAGAGAGAAGCAGATTTGAAAGATATTTAGGAGGAAGAACTGACAGTTGATGGAAACCAGGTGGGCCAATGGGTGAGGGGGTCCTCTTGGGGCAGAGCAGATGCCTGGTTGTTTGGTCCGAATGTGTTGGCAGTTGGATGTATCCAGTAACAACTAGAAGGCAGGGCCAAGGGACCAAGGGCAGTGGCGGAGACAAGACCGTTGAGCGGGGGCATGTTGTATCTCAGGAGCCTGTTGGGAGCCCCAGTGGGCCATTTTGGCAGACAGTTGGACGGACAGACTGAGGGCCCCGGAATGGTCTGGAGGCACTTGGAGGTTGTGGCACAGTCCAGGCGGGGTCTGAATCAGAATGACAGTGGGAAGAGTAGACGGGGTCAGTGCGGGAACCATCACTGCGTGATTCACACGGGCAACTCGTCTGTAGCCATCTTGCAAACTCATGATGGAATGAGGGAACGCACTGCTGCCTAAGGCCCCTCGAGTCCACAGAGACACTGAAAGAATAAGCAAGCTTCTGGGATTGAAAGGGTCAAGTCAGTTCAGCCTGAAAAACAAAAGAGGATTCCTACCCCTAATCAGGCTGGAGAGACACAGCTAAACGCAGCTGCTAAGTCAACAGGAGACCTTGTTTCTCCCAAGGCCCCACAGTGGTCATAACCGTGAGTGACCACTGCTTTTTCCCCAGGAGCGCCCCAGAGCCACCTCGCTAACGCACCCGGTACCGAGCGTCCCCAGCGGCCAGGCTGCCCTCGCCCCGTGACAGCATCCCCATCCCACCACTCCCCCCGGAGCCCACCTCAGAAAGCGGACCCAGCCGCCACCGATCCCTGTTTCCCCCGTGGTCCTCTAGGAATCCTGCGGGCACACTAACCTTCTGCAGGAACCTCTCCCCTCCTCCCTCTCGGCCACTGCTCCTCTAGAGTGGAACAAAGCGATGAGCGGACCATGCGCGCCTCTGACGTAGCCGGTCCCTGGCAGTCTCGGGCCGATGCTGGTTGAACAGTAATCCCATCCTAAACCAGCAGCGTGGCTGACAGTGGGCTCCCCAGCAGGAGCTGTGGGGATCATGGTAAACCTGGTTGGCATAAAGCGGAAGGGGAATGACTTGAATCCAAAGTCGGGAGCGGGAGCAGGCGCTTGTCCGCCTACATTCGGAGAACTGCTTGTCTTCTGGACCACACTTCCAAAGGGACACCGGCAAACAGGGCCACATTCCAGGGAGAGTGATCGTGTGCTCAGATAACTCAAAGTCAGTCACATGAGGAATGCTTGTCAGCACTGGAGGGAACTTAGTCCTTGAAGGGAAAATGTTAAGAAAACGGTCTTCTGTTATGTAAGAGACCGTAATACGTAACAGGGCTGAACCTCAAAGGCCTGGAAGGATAGAGCAGGGCCCGAGATTCTGTCCCTGGCAGAGTACAGGCCAAGGCACATTCGAGAAGGAGGATCTCATTCATAACCCCAGTGGGCCACTTTAGGCTCTGTGTGCACCTTGTCCCAGGGGTTATTTTTTAAAAAGCTAGGCATTGGGGCGCCCGGGTGGCTCAGTCAGTTAAGCGGTTGACTCTTGGTTTCAGCTCAGGTCATGATCTCGGGGTTGTGAGATCGAGCCTCACGTCAGGCTCTGTACAGGGTGTGGAGCCTGCTTAAGAGTTTCTCCCTGTACCCTCCCCACCCCTTGATTAAAACAAAACAAAACAAAAGAGAGGCTGGACATGGCCTTGGCCAGGCTGTGGTACCAGGAAGCTCAGCCTACAGGGACTTTAGGCTAGATAACCTTTAAGCTCCCTGTTCAGAGTCTGAGTCCTGAAAACAGCCCTAACTGGGTAGGACAGGCCTCCTAATGCCATCACTGCCTACATCTCCCTTCTCAGGGAGGTGAGGAACGGCAGAGTAGGGGGACGTGGGGGTCACAGCATCAGCCCAAAGCCCTGTGCTAAGGGACATTCCTTCATCAGAAGCCTCTATAATACCATGTGACTGTGGCCATCCGTCTGTGACTACCTGAACCAGCCGTGGGCAAGTACTGTTGCATGAAAGCTCTCGAAAAGCAGGAATTGGAACTTGGAGGTTATAAGGAGAGGGGAGGGCTTGGGGGACAGAAAGAAAAAACTAAAACAAAGGCAGAGAGTAGGCTGGTAAGCAGAGCCGGGCGGTGGCTGGGGTCCTGACACAGTAGACACTGCGGGGCTGTATACGGTAATAGGTGTCCCAGCAGCAGCACAGGAGTGGGGAGCCCAGTCTCCATAAGGGCGCGGAAGGGAGAAGCCCCTGTGGCCAAGACATGGGCAGAAAGTTGGCTCTTCTTGTCCTGGGTCCTCTGGTTCTGGCTCTTGCGCTTCTCGTAGCCTTGGAGGAGCCCAGGGAACCATAGTCCCTGAGTTCCCACCAGAGCCCTCTTGTCCGTCTACCTAAGCCCCCGCCATGGAAATAGGGCTTATACTTGAAGCGATCAGTTTCTTGAAACTCAGGGCATCTAAGAGAAATTCTAAGGAGGCAAAACAGTAACCTCTTTGGTTTTGAAAACCGTTTCGGCCGTGGTGGAGCTGGTGCGAGGCTTTTGCTCAGTTACCGAACCTGGGGAGTACAGATCCCCGTAGGGCTAGCCCGTCTTCTCCCCTCAGACCCATCACCCACCCCCTACATCCCACCCTCTGAGAGCCCAGCAGTTCCTTTTTCCCTGTGCATCCGCTTCTCTCCCAGCCCAGGGAACAGTGGAATGAGAGTGCAGTGCCCCAGGTGGGTCGGGGTGGGGGGCAGGGGAGAGGGTACTGCCGGGTAGACAGAAGACTAGATGTTTCAGCCAGAACCAGTCTGAGCACGAATTGAATGCAGCCTCCCTCTGCAACAGTGAGAGGCTATCTGAGGTGAGAAAACAGCCTCCGAATCCTCTAATCAATCATGACCTGTTCTCTAAACACTTCTTGCAGGAGCCAACAGCCCAGGGAGCCTGAGGCTGCGGAGCGCGCCTGGTAACCTCTCCCAAGGGCCCCAGTGCCTCGGCCAAGTCTGTCTGTAAGACGACTGCGACATCCTCATGAAGATTCATTAACATCTTATTGATGAAGCCTGTTTGGACTCCTACCCTTCAAGCAAGAGAGATCGCTCCTCCTTTGTCACTATGGTGACATGCTTGACAGATGGTCCCCACAGAGCCCTGCGGTGCATGCTGGTCACCCCTGGACCCCTCTATTCTGACTGCTCGTTGCCCATGCTCTTGGGACTCTTATTTTTTGAGTGTTATTTTTCCCCAGGTCATTTCCCTTGAGGGGCAGGGGCCTTTTTTCTGTATCCCCAACACTTAGCCCTGTGCCCGGCATGGAGTGAGGCTCTATCAGGGTCTGACGAACGAATGACCGTCAGATAGAATTACCAGACTTAAGCTCCATAAACGGTTGGATCTGCCCTCCATCCATCCCAAGTGTCTATTTCTGGACTTTCCCTCCCCCAAGCAGATATGTACCCCCTTTGAAACACTATGTATATTTGTTTAAACGCTTCGTTTCCCACTTACTGAGTTCCTCAGCTCTTGGCCACTTTAACACCCAGCTCCAGGTCCCTGGGGACGTGACCACACTGCTCTCCTGTTAAGGTTTCAAAGGATATGGTTGGAAGGGGGTCCTCATCTTCGGAGGTTTTTAGGACATAAATTTTTTACAGATGTAGACCCTAAGGCCACTAACTCATGTCCAATCAACCAGAGACAGGGATGTTGCTATCAACAACATCCTGTGTGGCCTGTGAGGATGATGATTATAAGAGCATGTTCTTTGTACCTGTGACACCGGCGTGAATCTTGGCTCTATCACGTCCTGTTAGTGTGGCCGTGGACCAGTATCTCAAATTCTCTAAAGCTGCATTGGCTTCCTCTGTGCCAGCAGGCACTCAGCATAGACCTATCACAGCATGCTGTTATTGACCGTGACCGTGAATGTGACTTTCCAACAGTGTACGGGCACGGGCCTCAACAAGACTTTACACATTGCTAAGATTTTGAGCTCTTTGGCACCTGGTCGGGGAAGCAGGGAGAAATGGAGAGGACACATCCTCACTTCGGCCAGAATTGCTCTGCCTGCCTCTGCTTGATTGAACTTTTATGGAGATTTTAAGGAAAAGGGAAAGGAAGAGATTTTGCTGCCAAAATTCATCCACACTGCAGATGAGGGCCAGAATCTGGTCTTCCACATCCTGGCCAAATGATGGCCTTGCCTTTTCTTAAACACTTACATTCTCTCTGTGAGGCCCCAAACTAATTTACTTCGCAATGTGCGCCCTCTTTAGAATATTCAGAAACTCAAACAAATGACTAACGAAGTTTTATGGCCTTGTAGAAGTCCCGCCAGACCTACTTTAATGAAAAGAGCACTGTGCAAACGTAATTGAAGTGCAGTGTTCTCACAATAGTGCCACAATCATCCCCGAAAACGGCTGTCCTCTGTAGGTCATAAACGTCTCCCAGCCATCTTGGCCATGCTCTGAATTGGCTTGGAAAATCCTTTTAGCTAGAGTGAGCATAAAGAGGGTTTTCAGCTTGGACCCTTGTGCAAATTATCGCAAATTCTGCATCAGTGGAGTTTGAAATAATAAAATTTCAGTGTTTCCCTAATGATGTTTTCCATTCTGTTGCACTGCCGATTTTTGAAAGCATGTTCATCACTGATGTCTTAACTTAGCCACCCCTCAGAGTTGAGATGAGAATGAAAGAAAATTCTATATTTGGCATGCTCAGTAAACTGCAAAGCTCTGAAAATGTTTGCAATTACTAAGTTATTAGACTGCAGGTCTCCCGGCTCTGACTCACAGCCGGTCTCCTCCGGCCTTCTGGTCTCTCTTGCTCCGAAGGGAAGCAAGATGACTCCAGGGAGTGCTGCCTAGCCACACCTGGAAAAATATCCTGAACCTCTGGATGGTGTTGTGTCTTCCAGGACCAAGGAGGACACCAAGAACTAGCAGATGCTAATGCAGGTGGGTACAGAATTGGCGAATGGGGGCGTATGTGCATAGAGCTGTCCAGAAGGGTTAGCTGAAGAATCCCTCATTCACGGGAGAATCTGCCCTTCACTTGACAGTTGTAAACTGCTCTTTGTGCTGTCTGCTGTCCTCACCCATTTTCATGTTCAGGTTCATATCTGTCTTTCAAGCCCAGGCCAACCAGCTCAAATGTCACCTCCTTCAGGAGCCCGTTCTAAGCATCTCAAGTTCAAGTCATGCCTCCTCCTGTGAACATTCTACACTCTTGGCCCCACTCCCCTGACCTTTCCTCCACACTGCCTTGTGTTACTACTAGGGAACAAGGCATTTCTTTCCCATTGGTTTACAAGCACCCTGAGAGTGAGGCTCATGCCATTCCCAACTACCCATTCTTGACTGAGTATGTGGCTGCCTAGCTAGAACTACGTTCCCTGATTCTTTTTGAGCAAGGCATGGCCTTGACAAGGTTTCTGTCAAATGGGTTAAGAGCAGAAGCGAGGTGAGTTTCCACTTCACATTCCTAACTGCGGAGTAGCTTGTCCCTTTTGTGCTTTTCCCTTCCCACAATATAGAACAAGAACTATACCCTCAGGATGGCAGAGCCACAGGACGGAAGGAACCTGAGTCCCTAGCAAAGCCCCCCACCACCTGGGACAGCTCATTCGAGGCACTTACATGAAAGACAAATAATCCACTATTTTTCTTAAGCTATTCTATTTTGGGATCTCTTTGTTAAACTTGCTTTGCCTAACCACTAATCAGGGTACAGGTGCTCTATACAACTTGTGTGTGTGTGTGAATGAATGGATGCATGGATAAACAAAAGAATAAATAAAAATGCAAGCATGAAAAAGTAAATGGCCTGATGCCAATGGCAATACTGCTGGAAATCACACCTGTCTGACTTTCTTAATGGCGTCTGATTTTGCTGATAGAGAAAGAGCGGGGAAAGAGTTTGGGAGAAGAGAGGGAGAACCCATGCTTTTGAGGGTGGGTCCCCAGGGACTCTAGTGACAGCCTTGCTACTGATCCACGTTTTGTATAGTATTAAGCCACTCCCCAGGGACTGCTATCAGAAAACGCAAAAGGGAGTTTTCTTCTATCCAGAGCTCTTGAAATAGCTTCGGTGTGCAAGGACGGTATCACACGACAAGAAGGGCCATGCAGTGAACCTATCTATCCTTCCTGTGACAGTGCTCTTTTAAGTGAGTCAGAGTAGTTTTTGTGCATCACGTGACCAACAGCCTCTGTCAGGTGAAATGGCATCGTATGGTGAAGAACAATGATGTGTGTGTTCCACATACGTCGCAGGGCTATAGTGAGAATCAAACGAAATGCTGTGTGTGAACGTGCTCTGGGGGGGCCCGGATGGCCCAGTTGGTAGAGCGTGGGACTCGTGGTTTCGGCTTGGCTGGTGGGATCGAGCTCCCAGTCAGTCAGGCTCTCGCTCTGTGCGGATTCTCTCTGCGAGTCTCTCCTCCGCCTGCCCTCCCGCTTGTGCGCTCACTCGTACTCCCTCTCCCTAAAATAAATAAATAAATCCTTTTTTTTTTTTTTTTTTTTTAAAGAAGTGCTGGTAAACTCTTACGCCCAGTAATGGAGAGCTATTGTTCCATCTTCCTGGCTCCTCCTATTATCTAGCCTGACCGCGGATCTCTGCGCTTTTGCCCCGGGGCCAAAAGAGTGGCTAATCATAGGCCCCAGGTGGCTTTTTGGGGTTTTTTTTGTTTTTTTTTTTTTTTGGCCAAAATGATTGGTTCAAGAGGTAAACATAAGACCCAGGCCAAGCCAATCAGAGCTCTTCCCTAGGAAGAACGCGTACCTCTTGGTTTTACTGAGTTACCAGCTGGAATGAAGGCTGCGTGGAGTTGGTCACAGCCCTGGGTTCTGAACAGAGGGAGCCTCCAAACCATTGTTTATGAAACCAGCCCCATGTCTGTCCTCCAAATCAAATGAACAAATTGTTTGTTATATGAAAAAAAAAAAAATCCTTTTTCTCTAGGCTTATTTAGGTTAGCTGTTTTCCACTTGAAATCAAAATAATCCTAACAAAATACTGCATACAAGTAATACATTATTCAAGGGATGCGTTCAAAGGGAACTTTGAGGGCTTATTTAGAGACTATAACCGGCAATAACTCCACTCAAGACTTTAACCGAGAATGGCCGCCTTGCCTGTGGAAGAACCATCCTTTACGACCAACCATGTGGCTTCTAAGAGGACATACCCTTATTGCTGAAGGAGAAAGAGGACCCCAACCAGCCAGTGATCCCAGTCTGACCCACACAGGTGATCACTGCAGTGATAGTTTTGCTTGAATACTTCCAAGGATGGGAGTATCACCTCCTCATAGGAGGGCTACACCATTTACTGTACTCCTCTGATTCTTCTTTTTTTTTTTTTTTTTAGATTTATTTATTTATCTGAGAGAGAGTGTGTGTGAGACAGAGAGGAAGAGAGAATCTGAAGCAGACTCCACATTGAGCACAGAGCCTGATGTGGGGCTCAATCCCATAACCACAAGATCATGACCTGAACCGAAACCAAGAATCAGATGCTTAACCAACTGAGCCACCCAGGTGCCCCTGTAACACTTCTGATTTTTATAAATAAAATGAATCCTGATCCTTTCAGACTTTCCTGTTTCTTTTTCACTCTCTGAAGCTGCACAAGATGGTAACCTGCCTCCAACAACCTATACTCCCTCCCCCCAAGGGGATGGCTTTTCAGAAAAGTGAAAACAAGCAACGTATGTCCTTGAGTGTGTTCTTCTCTGGACTAAAAAGCAGCTTTGCTCAGGTGACAAGCCTATTAAACTCATCACCACCCTTACTTGTCTCGCTCGGTGCCCACCAATAAGCCATGTCTCTCTTTGACCATGATATCCAGAACCACAGTCATAAATGTAGCTAGGTTCTGACAGTGCAGAATGTACCAGAACCATCACCACCCTAGATCTGGACCTGCACATTCTAGAAATCCAACCTAAATTTATGTCCTTTTAAAAACTTCTTCTCAGACTGTTGACTCATATTGAGCTTAAAATAAACTAGAACCACTAAATCTTCTCTCTAAAGAAGCGCTTTAACCTATCTTTTACTTTTGTGGATTATTTTTTGAAACCAACAAAAGTTACATGGATTCTGATTTCTTCCTTGTGATCCATCATTTCATATTAAAAAAAGAGAAAACAGCGAATAGGTGAACAAATGTGTTCCACATTGCTTAGGGTTGGGTCATTTGCAAATTAGATAAGCTTGTCTGTTCGATTTTATTCAAATTCTTGGTTAAAATGTTGACTAGGATTGGGCCACAGGCAAATAAATCTCTCTTCAGATGGCCAAGGATTTTTCCCCCTGGGTAAGAGGCTTTAGCCAACTACTAATCCGCCCACGGGTACACTATCCAACCCACCTTTCTCCATCTGGTCTCCATCATGAGAAATTTGTCAAACTCCTGAACTGACCTAATTAACACATTAATGATACTGTCCCTTAGCATTGGAGAAAGGCCTAGGCCAACAGACAGGGGACAGTTTCATTTTTTGGAAGCTGTGAGGGGAGGCAGCAGAATGGGCTCTGCAGAGGAATGAGCAGACCCCCAGAGAGGTCCTGAATGCTTCAGGGCAGGGGAGCTTTTGAAGGGAGAATGGAGGAAATTAGAACACAAGGGCATCCCCTCCACTGTTTGCCCAGGCAGGTCTTATCAGAAATACAAACTACGTCTAACCCCTCAGCACACAGTTCCCTAGTCCTTCATGTGATGACACTCCTTGGTACAAGCCTGGTGCTACCAAGATGCCCCTAACTGCCAGAATCAGAATCAACATACCCTCCCTGGGAGGATTTCAGGTCCATCTTAAGACTCTTCTAAGACTTTGAACTTGGGTAGATGAGAAATGGTGCTAATCATCCTTAAAAGCCAGGGTGTAGGGCTCAGCTGAGTACATTTCTGGGGATGGTTGTATGGGACCCATAAGGCAGCGAAAGGTGCAAAGCTCTGAAGGAGTCAAGGAGCCTTGGGACCTCCTGGGAAGTGCTTCATGAGACTGCTGTCTGAGCCCAGAGAAGCTGGCTAGGGCTTCCATGGGGACTTCCCATGACTGGAATTTGGATTGATGGTTTGGGTGTTTATAACTTTCACAGGGAACATTTGTGACAAGATAGCAGCTCAGAATTCTATTCATTTCATAGGCCTGCTGTGCAAATTACCCCAAACTGGATGGCTTAGAACAGTAGAAATTTCATCTCTGACAGTCTGGAGGCAGACGTCTGGGAACACAGTGATAGCGGGGCCACACTTCCTTCCGAGGCCCTGGGATAGAATCCCTTCTGTGTCTCTGTCCTAGATCCTAGTGCCTGTGGACAATCCTTGGCATCCCCTGGCATACAATCTCATTGAAGCTTTCTCTGCCTCTACCTTCATCTCACCTTCTCCTGATGGTCTCGTCTCCTTTTCTGTCTCAGATTTCTCTCTGCCTTTCCATTACAAGGACATCTGATTGAGGGCCCACTGAATGATCCACGATGATCTCATGCCAAGATTTTTAAGGTGATTAAACCTGCAAACTTTCTTTTTCCAAATCAGGTAACACTCCGAAGATCTAGGGATTAGTACATAGACATATTTTGGGGCAGGGGACCGTTATTCAGCCCATTGTAAGAATCCATCTCAATTTTTCGTTTGATGGTACCAAATCACTGTCTCATCTTGACCAGGAGCAGTGCTTTTCCTGCCAAAAGTCATCAGGAGTGGCAATTGGAAATGAGAAGCACGTGTACTACCACCCATGGACGGAAACATAACACAGTGTTGGCTGGGATCTGGAGAAGGAACACGCACCCAGGAAACATTTTATCTGAAACCCCCAACACCAAACACAATCTGTGTAAATCACCAACTAGAGTAAACGTCAGTACAATTTAGGTGTGCATGTATTATGTATTTTTAAAAGGTCATTTGATCTTTATTATTATCATTTTATTATTATCATTTCCCTTTGTTGCTTTTATCTCATTGTATGAGGCCCGCCTCTTGTTTATCCTTAGATCATTGCCTCCTTCCCTAGTCGTACTCTTGCACTTGGCTGTTCCGACACCAACCCCGGGTCTTTGGTGGCCAGCAAACAGATGATTCGTGGGCCTCTTCCTCCTGTGCCTGAACTAAACTTGGCTTACCATGCTTGCCCCATTCCTACTAGCTGCTCTCACGTGTTACCATAATCCTCCAGTGACTGCTTCTGGAAAGGCTAGCGCTTGAGGACCCCCGAGAGGAGGTCGGGGAACATGATAGTAATAGCTTTGTAGGACCATGGCCTGAGCAGTTAGAAGCTGAACTCATTCATTCATCAGTCATTCAAGCAGATGTCTCTGAGTACCTGCTCTCTGCAAGGCACCATTCTAGGTCCCAGAGGATGGAGGAACATAAAGATGGTCCCTGCCTCAAAGCACATCCCATCTCTCAGACTGAGAGCTCGAATCCAAAGCAAGGAAGAAGTCATGTCACGTGGAACACTGTAAATACCTCGCTCTTTGGGTTCTTTATGAGCTCTGTTTACAAACATCATCCTGTTAGAATTAGTGTCATCACCCTGGTGAGGTTGATAGCCTCGGAGAGTTTTCAGAGGAAGAAACAGAGGTGCAGGTGGGTGCCGCAGGTTCCCAGACGGTGGGCAGCAGGGCTGGGATCAGAGTCCGGGGACTTGCTTCACTCTGCCATGAGAGTTTGTCTTTGTTTCCTCCTGCCTCAAATTCTGGGCCATTGTCAGCCTTCTCCTTTCTCCCCCCACCATGCTCTTAAGACCCCAGGGCCTTCGTGGTTCCCTCTGCCCTCCTGTGCTGAGATTCCTGGGCTCCTTCTTTTTTATCCAGGAGCTTCTCAGTTCTCTAGTCTGATAAATTATGCTAATGGGTGAAAATAGGTCAAACACAGCAAATTTCCAGCCCTATTTTAAGCTTCAGGGAGATGAAGCTCTAATGGAAAAAGAATACATAGACTATTTAATGGACATGCTGGCTGAGGATAAACTACTTTCGGCATCATGCAAACATTTCTCCAGCGCTGATCATCTTGGAGGAAATGAGCTAGCAAGTACATGGAAGGTCTGGTGCCATTGCTTCCCCAGGGCCGTGGCACAGAAAGCTTGGAGTTGGGGGCCAGCTGGAGCTCTGCGTGAGTCCCTCCTGTGAGATGCTGGGCAAATGACAAGCTCTTTGAGTTTAGTGTGCTGTGAAATAGAGATAAAAATATCTACTCACAAGGTTCTCGTGAGGATTCGATAGGCTAGAGTAGCTAGACGTGCCTGGCAAGTGTTAGGAGTTTAAATCCTTAACATGTTGGTTCCCTGCCCTCTCAGAGAGCTTACATTCCAGCTGGGGCCATAATGTCATTCCCGTGAACTGAGTAGAGGTTAACTACACTTCAACCGTCTTACCCTTCCTGAACCCTGCAAAAGAGCTACACACGTTGGGGAGGTGGGAAAAGGACAGAGCACAGGTGAGAAGAGAAAGGACAGGGGAGAGAGCAGGTGAGGCACGCCGGTGGGAGAACAGTGGGAAGGCAAGGCATGAGTCTACAGCCCAGTGTGTAGGCTCCAGGCGCTGGGAGCTCCAGGCTTTCCTTATCCTGGGCGGTGTAACTCCACTCTGCCTCTGTCCTCTCCGTCTCGTCACTAGCTCCGTCTGCATTTCTCTTGTAAGTACATCATCATGAGACTTGGGCCCCACTCTAAATCTGGGATGATCTCATCTCGAGATCCGTAAGTTAATTACATATGCAAAGGCCCTTTTCCCATGCCTAATGAGAGTGCCAGATCTTGCTCTTAAAACTCACTGAAGCCTGCTATGGGAATGGAAAATGGTTCAACCACTATGGCAGTTTCTTAAAAAGTAAAACATATGTCTACCATTTAATGCAGCCATTCCACTTCTATGAATTTACCTAAGAGAAAAGAAACCAGATGCCCACATACAGACTTGTACACAAGGTTCATAGCAGCTTTATTTGTAATAGTCCCAAACTGGGAACAACCCAGATGTCCAAGAAGCAAATGGATAAACATATTGTAGTGCATCCATACAATGGAATCCTACTCAGTAATCGAAAGGAATGAACTACACAACCACATGGATGAATCTTCAAATGATTATGCTGAGCGAAAGAAGACAAAAAAAGAATACATATCAGGTGATTCTGTTTAATAAAACTATAGAAAATGCAAACGGATCTATAGTGACAGAAAGTAGATCAGTGGGTGCTTGGGGATGGGAGAGATTGGAGGGAGGGGGCAGAGAGACTACAAAAGGACACAGGAAACGTTTGGGGGTGATGGCTATGTTCACTACGTTGATCATGGCGATGTTTATACATGTGTCAAAACTTAACACATTGTACAATTAAATATCTGCAGTTTATCAATCATACACCAATAAAATTTAAAAAAAAATCACTGTAGGGGGTGCCTGGATGGCTCATTCATTAAGTGTCTGCTCAGGTCACAATCCCAGGATCCTGGGATCAAGTGAGCCCCTCATCAGGCAGATCTCTGATCAGCAGGAAGCCTGTTTCTCCCTCTCCCATTCCCCCTGCATGTATTCCCTCTCTTGCTGTGTCTCTCTCTGTCAAATAAATAGATAAAATCTTTAAAAAAAAAATACACCTCACTGCAGAATTTTTTTTTTAAAGATTTTATTTATTTATTTGACAGACAGAGATCACAAGTAGGCAGAGAAGCAGGCAGAGAGAGAGAGAGAGAGAGAGAGGGAAGCAGGCTTCCTGCGGAGCAGAGAGCCCGATGCGGGGCTCGATCCCAGGACCCTGAGATCATGACCCGAGCCGAAGGCAGCAGCCCAACCCACTGAGCCACCCAGGCGCCCCCAGAATTTTTAATTAAGGTAAAGACATGGCCAAATTTTCAAAGGTTTTTCAGTCTATATAGAAACTAGACACAGAGAAATAACCTAAGGCATAATTATATATATAGTTAGGTAAAAGAGGAAATGCTGATTCATTCAATGTAATTGTAGTGTGTATTCCATTGCGGAAATATACCACAATCTATCCATTTGCCCATTGAAGCATATTTAGATTGTTTCCAGTGTTTATTATTACCAAAATGCCTTAATGAATAGTATTGTAAGTTTCTCCAAGTACTCACATGTGATAATGTTTCTAATGAAATACCTACAGGTACAATTATTGAGTCAGAGTACAAGTGCCTTCAAGTTTACTAAGTATTGCCAAATCACTGTCTCCAAAGTCATGGCAAAAATATTCACTCCTGTCGGTATTTTTTTTAATGAAAGTTCTCATTGTTCCACATTCTCATCAGCACTTGGCATTATCAAAATTTTAAAATTTTAAAATTTTTTCCAATTTGCAGTTTCGGAATTAATAGTGAGGTTGTACATCTTCTAGCTCTTGGCCTCTGTGAATTCTATACATACCTTTTGCTTGTTTTTCCTAGTGTTTCCAAGTGTTTTTCCACTTGTCCTATTTTATCAACTTATCATTCACCTTATATTCTTGCACTAATCCTGTATGCTATATGCTTTAGAAAAATCTCCCACCCTGTGGCTTATCTTTTCACTTTGTTTTATGGTGCCCTTTATTATAGGATGCATTTGTCTCCTAATGCTCCTATAGCCAATTACCACAATCTTAGTGACTTAACACAACAAATCTAATATCTTACGAGGTCAGAAGGTCATAAATGGCTTTCACTTGTCTAAAATCAACGTGTAGGTAGGGCTGCATTCCTTCTTTGGACTCTAGGGGAGAAATCTATTTCCTTGCCTTTTCTGGCTTCTAGAACCCATTTCTTGGCTTGTGGTCCCCTCCTCCATCTTCAGAGCAACCACACAGAATCTTCGATTCTCTCCTTTATTTTGACATTCTTGTGTCCCTTTGGTAAGGACCATGGGTCAGCCCAGTTTATTAAACAGTTCACTTTCTCTACTAACCTGCTATGCCCTCTGGACTGTATAGCAAGTTTCATAAATGCCTGGGTTTGTTTCTGGGCTCTCTTTCGGTTATTTACTCCCTTGCTCCTCAAAGTGTAGTCTGCAGACCAGCAGCGTCAGCATCACCTGCTAGCCTGTTTGGAATGCAGAAGCTCAAGCTGCATCCCAAATTTTCTCAATTAGGACCTGTGACTAACAAGATCCCCAGAAGATTCCTATGAGCAGAGAAGTTTAAGAAGCACTATACCCAGTGCTTTTGAAATCTTAGTTACTTCATTTCAAGCACTGATATCTGGTTACTCAAGTTTCCTTTTTTTTGCTCTTCATCATGTTCAATTAATAGTTTGGGGAGGATTGGAGGTTTCATAACAATTGAAATTCATAGCCTTACCATGTTGAATTTATTTGGGGCTTATTTTCTGTCTTTCAGTAAACTCTAGTAATTTTCTCCATAGAGGTTTTGCATATCATTTTTAAGCCCCAGAATCAAGTTTTTGTTCACACGAGCGTTACTCAGGGCCTCTCATTGGGCAGGGTGTGTCCTTGCGGCAGTCACTCAGTGTTGGTTCAAAACCCTGGAGTATCTGCAAGGCTGTACTCACCTGTCCCCGGCGGACTGATTCCCACTGGGCATGCGCCGAGAGGGACCTGCGGGAAGTGAGGCGCATGCGTGGCGGCCCTTCGTTTTTTCTGGTTGTCAGGGCATGCGGTGCAGGGGCAGGTGTTCAGCTCTCTTAGGACCATGGGCTGCCTCACCAGTGAGGTAAGTACTCCATCACCCGTTTAGAAAGTTCCGCATGATCACGGGCTATTCTAGGCAGATTTCTAGGGCTGTGTACAGAGCAGGTCTGAGCAGACTGTCCTGGTTGCTCTTGCCAACAGAGAGAAGAGGGCTTGGGTCCTTCAGCCACCCATCTTGCGTCTCGGTATGTCTTCTGGCATTGTTTCTCGACTCCCCCTTCACCCCAACGCCAGCACCCTGAAGCAAAGGGGGGAAAAAGCCACTCAGTTCCAGGAAATTTGGAGGCAAGTGGAGGAGCCAGGCGCCCCTCCCCGGGGACCGTGATATGGGAAGGATAGGAGTGGATCCAGTATTTATACAAGGAATTTGCAAGTTCTGGTCAGTGTGCAGGCTGGCTGAAGGTTTTTGATGTCCATACTGACGTGGTACCCATGGTGGAGCAGAAGCTGAAGCAGGATCCAAAAGTCCTTAAGACCGCTTCGCTTGCCAGATCCATGCTCTAGCAGTTCCTGGGCTCTGGGGATACCTTGAATCTACTTTCTGCAGGCCACCCTGGACCAAGCGCTTTGTTGATGATAAGGGGTGAAGCCCCATTCAAAGCCCAGGGTCACAGCGCAGTTTTTGGGTTTTGTGTGTGTGTGTGTTGTTGATTTTAGCCATTCTGACAGGTGTGACATGTTATCTTATTGTAGTTTTGATATGTATTTCCCTGATGGTAACAGACTAAGAGCATCTTTTTATATGTCTCTTGGTATCTGTATGTTTTCTTTTGGAGAAATGCCTGTTCATGTCTTCTGCCCATTTTTAATTGGATTATTTGAGGGGTTTTTTTGTGTTCAGTTTTATAAGTTCTTTATATATTTTGGATCCTAATGCTATTTTTTTTCTTAAGATTTAATTTTTTTTATTTGACAGAGCACAAGCAGGTGGAGCAGCAGGGAGGGAGAAGCAGGCTTTCTGCTGAGCAGGGAACCTGATAGGGGGCTCAAGTGAAGAGCACTGGGATTATGATCTGAGCCAAAGGCAGGTGTTTAACCAACTAAGCCACTCAGGTGCCCCTGGATACTAACCATTCATTAGATATGGCATTTGCAAATATCTTCTCCCATTCTGTAGGTTGCTTTTCAGTTTTGTTGATTGCTTCCTTTGTTATGCAGAAGGTTTTTATTTTGTTGTAGTCCCAATAGCTTATTTTTGCTTTTGTTTCCCTTGCCTCAGGAGACATATCTAGAAAAAGTTGCTATGGCTAATGTCTAAGAGGTTACTGCCTATGTTCTTATCTAGGATTTTTATGGTTCCAGGTCTCCTATTTAGGTCTTTAATCCATTTTGAATTTATTTTTGTGTATGATGTAAGAAAGAGGTCCAGTTTCTTTCTTTTGCATGTTGCTGTCCAGTTTTCCCAACACCATTTGTTGAATATCTTTTGCTGCTTTGTAAAAGATTAATTGACCACATAGTTGTGGGTTTATTTCTGGGTTTTATATTTGTTCTATTTATCTGTGTGTCTGTTTCTGTGTCATCTCCATACTGTTTTGATCACTACAGTTTTGGGATATAACTTCAAGTCCAGAATTGTGACGCCTCCAGCTTTGTTTTTCTTTTTCAAGATTGCTCTGGCTATTCAGAGTCTTTTGTGGTTCCATACAAATTTTAGTATTGCTTGTTGTAAATTCTGTGAAAAATGCTGTTTGGTATTTTGATAGGGATTGCATTAAATTTCTATATTTCTTTGGGTAGTATAGATATTTTAACAATATTTGTTCTTCCAATTCATGAGCATGGGGTGTCTTTCCACTTCTTTGTGTCATCTTCAATTTCTTACATCAGTGTTTTATGGTTTTCAGAATACAGGTCTTGCACCTCTTTGGTTAGGTTTGTTCCTAGGTATCTTATTATTTTTGGTGCAGTTGTAAATGGGGTTGTTGTCTTAATTTCTTTTTCTGCTGCTTCATTGTTGGTATATAGAAATGCATCAGATTGCTATACATTGATGTTGTATCCTGCAACTTTACTGAATTGGTTTATCAGTTTTAGCATTTGTTTGGTAGGCTTTAGAGTTTTCTCTAAATAGTACCATGTCATCTGCAAACAGTGACGGTTTTACTTCTTCCATGCTGATGGATTTTATTTATTTATTTTTTTAATCGTCTGATTGTTGAGGTTAGGACTTCCAGTACTGTGCTGAATAACAGTGGTGAGAGTGAACATCCCTATCTTGTTCCTGACCAGAAAGGAAAAGCTCTCAGTTTTTCCCCATTGAGGATGATGTTAGCTGTGGGTCCTTCATGTATGGTCTCTGTGATATTGAGGAATGTTCCATCTGTCCCTACGTTGTTGAGAATTTTTATCATGAATGGGGTGTTGTACTTTGTCAAATGATTTTTCTGTGTCTACAGAAATGATCATATGGTTCTTATCCTATCTCTTATTGATATGATGTGTCATATTGATTGATTCCTGAATATTGAACCACCCTTTGTACCCAGGAATAAATCCCACTTGCTCATGGTGAATTATTTTTTTTTAAATGTACTGTTGGATTTGGTTTGCTAACATTTTGTTGAGAATTTTTTTTATCCATGTTCATCAGGGAAACTGGCCTGTAGTTCTCTTTTTGTGATGTCTTTATCTGGTCTTGGTATCAGAATAATGCTGGCCTCATAGGATGGATGGCAAATTTTTCTTCCTTTTCTATTATAAGTTACTGTCAGATTTTTGTCTTGCTGCTTTTAAAATATTTTTCTTTATCACTATATATTGCCAATTTAGTTACAATATGTCTTGGTGTGGATTTGCTTTTGTTGATTTTGATGGGAGTTCTTTGTGTCTCCTGGATCTTGATATCTGTTTCTTCCCCAGATTAGGGAAATTTTCCACTATTATTTTTTCAAATAAATTTTCTCTCCCCTTTTCTTATTCTTCTTCTGGGACTCTTATAATAACGAATGTTATAACATTTGATGGAGTCACTGAGTTCCTTACATCTAGTCTCGTTTTACATAATTCTTTTGTTCTTTTTTGTTCAGCATGATTACTTTTCATTACTCTGTCTTCTAGGTCATTAATTCATTTCTCTGCTTCTAGCGTCCTTTTCATTCTATCAAGTGTGTTGCTCATTTAATTCATTGAGCTCTTTATCTCTGCTATGTTATTCTCTATTTTAAGGGTCTCATCCATGTCTTCCACTCTTTTCTGAAATCCCATGAGTATCCTTATAATCATTACTTTAAGTTCTCCGTCAGGCATGTTACTTGTATGTGTTTCACTTAGATCTCTGGCCATGGTCTTGTCCTGTTATTTCATTTGGGATCAATTTCTCTGTCTTTACATTTTATTTAAGTCTCTGTGCCTCTCTGTGTTAGGAAAGTCAGCTTTGTCTCTTGTTCTTGTAGATAATGGTCTTATGAAGATGAGGTCCTTCAGTGCCATGTCATGTAGTATCTCCTGTTCCCCAGACCTGGCACTTCAGGGAATGCTCCAATGTGTGCTGTGTATGTTCTACTCTTACATCCTGGCCACTTTATCCTTCAGGCCAGTTGTCTTCAGAAGCTCTCCTTGCCTGTTGTGGGTAGTATTCAGTCCCTAGCCTGAATGCAGTGCCTTTTAACTAGGTGTGATTTGGTCTGTTTGTGAAATGAAACCTGTTACCACCACCTCCAGAAGGAAGGCTCTGCAGAACTCCCAAGTTGGGAAATGTGGGGTTGGTAGGGGGTTGAGCCAGTCTTCTGAGGGAGGGGCCTACTGCCCTGGGACTGAGGCAAGTGACTGGGAGGGGCAGTTCCACCGAAGCATGGGATGAGAGTGGGGCTTGTTGTAAGCAAGTTAGATAGCAAATCTGACCCCACTTAGGCCTTTTAAGAAAAAAGAAAAAGTCCTAGAGGCAGGTTCCTTTTTATAAGCAGTTAATCTTGGGCAAAGTACTTACTTAACATCTTTGAGCTGCAATTATCTCATTTGTAAAATGGAAATAATAACAGAGCATTCCAAAGGATTTTATCATGATTAATATGCTTTTGACTACAAGTAATTCAATTTAAACAATAAAGAAACCATATCTTCTCACACAAAAAGAACTCCTGATACTTCTGGGGCAGTTACCTCAGTAATCAATAACACCATCAAAGACACAATTATTTTTCATTTCTTGGTTCTGACATTTTCTTCATCTCCTTATTCTCAGGCTAATTCCTCTGCTAAATGCAAAATGATTGCTGAACTTTCGGGCATCCAGAAATTATTGAGAGGCACCTCCCCTTGTCCCCCACTCATTCAGCTTCTCTTAATATCCCATTGGCTGAAGTTTTTTTCACATGTCCATACTGAAACTAATCACCCTAAGATAAATGGGATCAGAGTAATAATTGGTTTTGACCAATTGGGATATAGGTTTCCTTGAGTTGCTAGGAAAAGTAGTAGATATCTGAACAAAGTTAGGGCTCTGCCTGCCATGAACAAAGGAACTGGTTGTTTGGTAGACAAAACTGTCTACTACAGGGCTGTCCCAAAACTGTAATGAGATCAGCTGTAGAAAGCTCTCAGAATGGTACCTGGTACACAGTAAGCTCTCAAATGAATGTTAGCTGGAAATATTTCTCATGGACTTTATGATTAGGTTAGAAATATGGCACTCTTTTTAAAAAAGATTTTATTTATTTATTTGACAGACAGAGATTATAAGTAGGTAGAGAGGCAGGCAGAGAGAGAGGAGGAAGCAGGCTCCCCGTGGAGCAGAGAGCCCGATAATGGGGCTTGATCTCAGGGCCCTGGGATCATGACCTGAGCCGAAGGGAGAGGCTTTAAACCTGAGCCACCCACGTGCCCCGAACTATGGCATGTTTTAAAAATTGTATTTTTCTTATAGTACTGGATGGATAGTCTAAACAAAGAGATCACAGTTGCACAGAAGAGCCCTTAGCCTGGTGTAGAGAGAGGTATTGTAGGATGTGTGTGTGCATGTGAGGTGGCAGGAGAGACTCTGTCAAGAAGGGCTTCTCAGAAAGAGATGGCCTTGAACTGAGTCCTGAAAACAAATAGATGTAAGCAGATTAAAAAAAAAAAAAAAAAAAAGGATGGAGTGGGCATGGGGCATAGGGGTATGGAACTAGAGACTTATCTGTCCTCTATTCACCTGAAAATGCCTGGGAAGGAGGAGGCTGAAAAAACCTTTATAGGTAGGTGTGCCCTGAGGCCAGGGTGATGTCAAAATATTAAATGTCTTAGACAAATTGATGTTGAGCATTTGTCAAAGTTTATTATCTTGGTAGCAAAGAAACCAGCAAAGTGACAAAAGAGTGTGCTGGTTCAGAAAATGTTATACAGTCAGGAAAAAGAATCTTTTATAACTAGCCAGATTTTATGAGACTGACGCGCTACCTACTGCGCTAACGAGGCACCTAACTAGCCAGATTTTAAAGTGAGAAAAATTGCACTTAAAAAAAAAAAATCATTTCCCAAGGTCATAACATTATCAAGTTCATCCTGGCTGTGTGAAAGTTAATAAAGGAAATCTCTTTTAAAATGGAGTCAGGAAGTCAGGAGGGGGAAATATCATTCTCTACCACTCATCATCAGTTGCAGATCCCAAGAGGAAGAAAGTGATTTGCATTCCTAACAGAATGAAGCCTACTTTATTAACCTAGCCAAAGGAAGATTTTCTCCTTGCCTGGCAACAGGTCAGCCAATAAGTGACTGTCACAACTCAGCCAATGAGAAGTCACTACACTTCAAGATTTTATTTATTTATTTTTTGACAGAGAGATCACAAGTAGGCAGAGAGACAAGCAGAGAGAGAGGAGGAAGCAGGCTCCCCGCTGAGCAGAGAGCCCGATATGGGGCTCAATCCCAGGACCCTGGGATCATGACCCGAGCAGAAGGCAGAGGCTTTAACCCACTGAGCCACCCAGGCGCCCCAGAAGCCACTATACTTCAAACTCCTGGTTTACGCCAATGAACTTTTTACTTATAAGAGCCTTTCCCAACTCCTCCCTTTCCTCTATAAAAAAGCATTCCTCTCCTTTGTTCTCTGGAGTTGCCTATGGTTTGGACGTAGTTTGCATGTCCCAGATTGCAATTCTCTGCTATTCCTGAATAAACCTATTTTGCTGGTAAAATTACTGACAGTTTTATTTTTCAGGTTAACAGTTATACCAAAGGACAACTGTAGCAGGATTATCTAAGATGCTGGGTGTGCTGAATGTCAATCAAAAAAGGGGGAGGAAAAAAAAGAAAAGGACCTAGCACATTTAAGAAGCAAATGATAAGGGTTCATTTCTCTCTGATTTGGGGTAGCCAAATTGTATCCCCAGCCAACTGACAGGTATTCAGGAAATACAGTCAACTAGGAGGATGAGCAGAAGCATGAGTGTGAGGGGAAGGTCAAAGTGGGATTAAGTTCTCATTTTAAACAGTCATCCCTGATGATTTGTTACATTTGGGCCACAAAGATGCAAAATACAGTTTGCCTGCTGCTTAGTTTGGAATAGCATTTTTCCCCACTGGGAATGAATAACAGGGCCTAGGTAATGCTGGCAGCGGTGGGAGAGGGGGTGTGGAAATTTATTCTGGAAGTTGGAGGGAACCACTGCTGGGTTGTAAGGCTCATTCTCTGGGATCTAGTCCCTTTCTACTGGGCCTGGAAGTCCTACGATAACACCCAGAAGGAAGAGAAATGACGACAAGTGACATGCCCAGCGGTGCGTTTTTTTTTTTTTCATTTAGATAAGGCAATATGTCTGTGCTTTCAGACAGCTGCATGTAGAAATCTGACGTGTGCAACTGGTTTTCAGTAAGAACCTGCAGATAACTCTATCTTAGTCTTGTCAAGTCCTTTGCCTGCCTCTCCCAGGGTCAGCAACTGCAGATTCCTCACTGATTTTCTCTGGTCTAGCTTCCCTCCAAAGGCAGCAGCCACCAGAAAGCACCTGGGCAGTGACAGTATCTACCTGAGGCTCAGTTTGTTCTAAGCATGAAAGGGCAGCTCTTTCTGAATACTCCCCGAGAAGGGACGTCTTGCCAAGACAGAATGTTCCAATTCTGCTACACCCAGAAGATATAAAACCACCAATATGTTTGAGAAAAGGAGCAATGAAGGGAGGGAAAGTAAATAATTTTCCACTTTGTTGGTTGGCTGGAAGTTGAGAAGGAAGTGAGAATGCCCTCTAGGCCTTCCGTGGAACTGGGGGTTTCTGCCAGCCCTCTGTTCCCACCTCCGCTGTGGAGCCCCACGTGGTCCCTCGCATTCGGCCACACAGTCACCTGCCCTCTGAGCTCCTGAGGGTGCTGTCCTCTGGAAAAAAGGCCTTGCCATGTTGGTGACCAGGAACACGTGGATCCAAGGCCTGGAGAAGAACTCTTCCCTCCTACCCTTTCCTCCCACTTCAAATATGAGTTTTTTGCCCAAAAGGTCAGAATAGAAAAAGAAGGTGAGAAGAAAGTCAGCTGTAGCTGAAGTGTCATAACCATGCCCTTAAATCCCAACCGGGGTGACACATTTCTTCCGGCAGCTCCTACATGGCAGGCCATGTCTCCCCTCTAGGTACCCCTCAAGCCCACAACATTCTAGTGACCTTAGTGCGAAAGTGGGCACAGATAGTCTGCACAGTGTCCTGACTTCCCTTCATGTGAAACACCTCACTCTGTGCCAAAATGACTGGTTAAGTGTCTTCTCTACCCTGCAACCTTATCAAGGGCAACTGCGGATTCTTACACGGGTTTGTGTTCCAGACCCCATCCTGATGTCTGCGCCCAACTGGCCCTGGGAAATGTGCTCTAGAGAGCACCGGGCACTAGCGGGGATGGGGCGGGGGGATGCTGAGTCCGGGGCCAGGACCGCCCCAGTGCCCCCTCCCTGTCCACCCGCCGCTCCTGCCGGCCTGGGGCCACAGCCAGGACAGACAGGTGACAAACCGGAAGCAGGTTCAGAGGGCCCAGGCTCGGCCATTCCCTCCCCATCAGCTGCTGAATAACAACATAAAAAGAGAGTCTCTCTTCCCACAAGTCTGGAGATGCTGGGGCAAAGCTCTGTGCTCCTCCTACTGTTGGGGCTTTCCTGTGTCAGCCCCTGAAGCTAACACTTGGGAGGAGCTGGGCCTTTCAGCAGGTGGATGCTCTCCAACCCTGGGCACGGCTCTGCTCTGGGTGGTGTGTTTATTTGAACTCCTTGAGCAAATTACAGCTCCTTGAGGCCCGTGGACTCACAGCTGAGGCTGATTTCTCTGGGAAAAGCACCTTACAGGGTAAAGAGGCAGGGCTGGGCTCAACGAGCTGAAAGACACTTTGAAGAACAGCTCCTGTTTTGTTCTACCGAGGTAATAAAAGCCTCTGTATCCAAAAGAGCAGAGGAAGAAGTAACCTTGAACTTGAGAAAGAAAAATAAAATCCCAGGAGTTTATAGTTCCTGGGGAGCTCCCAAGCCAGCTCCAATCCCAGCAATGGCAGATGTGGAAATTGTACCCATGGCTGCTCTCGGCCGTGGCTGTATGCTTTCTGGGACTACAGAAGGGCCAGGCTGTGCGAGTTCTCTTTCTCTCCCTTCTTTCAGGCTTGCTCCTGCCTCTGGTTTTTGCCGTTCTCTCTCCTTTTCGCCTTGCTTTTATTTATAATCTTACCCACCTCCCTTAAGCATGCATAGACACATGGTTCCAAACGGCTCTCCCCTCCCTCTGCTCAAAGATTTTTGAAGTTTTATATCCTATTTTTTAAAAAAGGTTTTTATTTATTTATTTGACACAGAGAGAGAGGGGGAGAGGGAGAAAACATAAGCCAGGAGGAAAGGGAGAGAGAGAAGCAGACTCCCTGCTGATCAGAGAGCCTGACGTGGGGCTCCATCCAGGAACCCTGTGATCATAACCTGAGCTGAAAGTAGTTACCCAACGGTTGAGCCACCCAGGCATCCTATGTTCTGTTTTTTTTTTTTTTTTTTTAAACGTATTAGAAGATAGTATTCCTCTCCATAATATATTTATTTTTGCTATCATATAAATATATTTGAAACCACTGACTAGCAAATATAATTGACATTTCAAGAAGACATTCCTTGTTCGCCCTGTGGCTCCTTATACCCCTTGGGGCACCACTGAGCACTCCCAGGGGCACCCGTACCTTGTTTGAGAAACATAGATCTGTAAGTTCCTGCGTGTTTCTTTCTTATTTGCAAGCCCATTCACCATCAACAATAGAGGTGACATGTTCACATTTGATTTAGGTGTTACTGAATTGCACTACGTGGTGGAAAAGTTAGCAACTGTAGGGACTGTCATATGGTTGGCCCATCTGGAGGTCAGAGAGGGTAAATGACTGGCTTAAGGCCACATGGCCAGTTGGTGGTCGAGTTGGGACTTGTCCCCAGGTGTTCTTTGAATCAGAAACCTTCCATTCTTCCATATCTTCACTCTGATGGTTTGGAAGATCCCACTGCATTCCAAAATGATATAATTCAGAATAAGAGCATAGAAGTCAATCCCTGGACTCTCTTCAACATACTTCGTCTTCTTGAATCCATTCTTCTTTGTCATTATCCTTTGTCCATAGACCCCCCCCCCCCAAGCAGCTTTACGTCCTGTCTTCAAATCTGCAATTAGGCCCTGGACAAATTGAATTAATTAATAGCCTGAATTAATCTGATCACTTTTTGAGTAGGATTATTTGCTGGTGGTGGGACTTCCACTATTAGCTCAAATGACATTTTCAGTAAGACACCCCCTCCCTTCAAAACCTACCCTGGCTCCCCATTACCTATGACATCAAAATCTTCACCACCTCCTTCACTCGCTGCTCTGGGATCTGGGCTGGGAATATTGTGTTACTGTAGAGGATAGACCAGGCTCTATTTGGCCCTTGACACAGGATTTGAAGACTAAACAAGTAGGGTGTTGCCAGCAAGTGCAGAAGTCCTTGCTAGGGAGGCAGGAAAGGGAGCAGACAGGGCTGAGTACTGCGCATGGCCCTGGGAAGGGGTCTTAGCAATCCATTTCAGTTTTCCCTGTGCTGTGCTCTTTCCCTTCATGGTTGGCTCCTTTTCTCCTCACATGATGTGTAAGCAGCACCCCCCCCCCCAATCTCTGCCTGTGCATTCCTAAAGTCCTCATGTCTCCTCCTGCTAGGGGCCTCCCACCCCTGGCCTCTTCCCCTCCCATCTTCTCACTACACAACTGCCAGACCCAACGGCATCTTCTCAGTTTCCTCTGCAAGTGTCTTTGCCTCCTGCTTAACCCATGAAGTCCAGCTGCCTCAGTTTGACCTCCAGAGTCTCTCACTTCCCACCCTATACCGAGCAAGCTCATTTCTTGCCATTCCTTCACACAAAATGGTCTATGAACAAAATAAATGCCTCCCCTGTAGAGCAGCGGGCCCATCTCCTCTGGGGTGTAGGAGATTGGAAGAGGTGATCTCCAGGGAATATCTTGTTTCAGCAACATTGATTTTCTTCTCCTCCTCCTCATTCTTCTTCTTCTTCTTTTAAGATTTTATTTATTTCACAGAGATCACAAGTCAGACAGAGATCACAAGTAGGCAGAGAGGCAGGCAGAGAGAGAGGGGGAAGCAGGCTCCCTACCAAGCAGAGAGCCCAATGTGGGGCTCTATCCCAGGACGCTGGGATCATGACCTGACCCAAAGGCAGAGGCTTTAACCTACTGAGCCACCCAGGCACCCCAGCATTGATTTTCTTCTTAAAACTTTCCTATACAAGATGGAAGAGGCTGGACAGACCACTGGACGTGGACATGCGCCCGCCTCCCTGGCATGACATGTAGCTAGGATAAATGCCAAGCTGTGATGGCAAAGAAAACCCAGAATTACAATGGGAGAAGGAAGGGTCACATAACAGTTGGGGTGGCCCTGGCATGCCATCAATCAGCCACCCATGTTTCTTCCATTTTTGTGCCATTTTCGTCCACAAGTCCACACCCACAGTCCAGCCAGCAGGAGAGGGAAAAGAGAATGCGAAGAGGGAACAAACTTAGCCCTTCCGGAATTGAACTGGAGTTTGCTCATATGACTCCTGCTCATATCCCACTAGCCAGAGTCTAGTCACATGGCCTCTTAGACACAAGGGAAGCTGGGGAATGTAGTTTCTTGATGGGTACCACCTGCTCAGCCAGAACTTAGCAGGGAACAGGAGTCTTCACTAAAAGGAAGAAGAGGAGAGATCTACTGGGGACCATAGCAGCCTCTGCCACAGTAATTTCTCCCCTTCAGCCCTCACATCCTCACCTGTTACACAGGGTAGTGATTGCACCCTCCCTATCACACAGAGCTATCTGGAGGATAAAATAAAATTGGACACATGAGGGCTTAGGAATATTTTTTCAAGATTTTTTTTTTAAGTGCTGTGCTAGAATGCAAAATTCTAATAGCCACTTTAAAAAAAACAGTCTGTCGGGGGTACCTGGGTGGCTCAGTCAGTTAAGAAGAGTCCAACTCTTGATTCCCCCTCAGGTCATGATCTCAGGACTGTGAGATCAAGCCTCATGTCAGGCTCTGTGCTAGGCTCTTAAAAAAAAAAAAAAGCTCTTAATGTCATAAATTTAGACAAACACCTACCATATGATGTAGCCATCCCAATCCTAGGTATTTGCCCAAGACAAATAAAAAGTTATGTTCACACAAAAACCTGTATACAAATGTTAATAGTGGTTTATTTATAGAAACAATCCAAATAGATAAAGAAACTATGGGGTACACCCACAGAATGAAATACTACTTACTGAGCAATTAAAAGGAATGAGTTACTGAATATATGAAATAAGGTAGATGAATAGCAATGTAGTATAGTAAGAGAAAGAAGCCAGACTCAAAAGGCTTCATGCTGTATTATTCAATTTATAGGACATTCTGGAAAAAGTAAAACGTAGGGGTAGAAAAAAGAGATCAGTGATTGCTGGGGGGTGATTGAAGCACCAGAGGAAGCTCAGAGCTGTTCATTTATTTGATAATGTCATGTAACCAACTGCCATTTGAACTTAGTTTCCTAAACTTTGTTCTTTGCTCTTTCAAGGCCATCATGATGTTTAGAAGTTTTAAGTACTGTCTGATAAAGAGCTCCCAAAATAAAAAAAAAATAAATAAAGATCTACTGGTTTGGAGCAGGAACATCAGACCAGTGGATGTGGGGGAAATTCCTGATTTGCCTTTCCCTAGCACCCCACGCAGGATCCTCCAAGCCCTCCCAGCTCAGTGGAGGCTGCTGTCCCCTACCTGGGGGCCGCAGTGTGTCTCAGGTGGCAGGATGAGGCCTCTCTGGCTGTGGGAAGAGAACACGGGGACTTCACGAATTCCAGAAATTGCCCCCCTTGCAACTTACCAATAGTGCCCCTTCCCCCAAGGCCACGGCAATGGCAGACCTAGCCGCTAGAGCCCCAGGCCAAGATAAACAGCTGTAGGATGACAAGACACCTAATCAAGGAAGTCTGTGTTGGGAAACAGGTGCAGGTGCTGAGCAGTTAAACACTTCTTTGTCTTAATCTGGGCATCGGAAAGATCGGGCTGATTAATGTCTGTCTCCTTCCAGAGCTTCACAGTTATTAATATCTGTATTGTACTTCAGAATGAAGTGTTTTCACATGCACGAGGTGGTCTGATTCCCCTTACAGAGAAAATGGAATTCTGTCATCCTCATCTGCAGGTGAGAAAATAAAGACCCAGAGAGCCACGCTGAATGTAGCTGTCCCAATCAAGCTCAGATCCAGCTAAAAATTGGTGGAGTGAGACTTGAACCCATCTTCCATATCCAAAGTCCACATTCCTCTTTTCACATTTCTCTGCCTCTTATGTTTACTCCCAGCAGGCAGACTGCCTGTCTGCACCAAGCTCATGGGCTAGGGAAGCATCATGAACATTTTGCAGGTGGTAGTGAATCCAGCGGTCCAGGATATGCCACCAGTCAGCTCCTCACTGGCAGCTGTTTTTGTTTTGTTTTTTTTGTTTTAAGATTTTATTTATTTATTTGACAGAGAGTGATCACAAGTAGGCAGAGAGGCAGGCAAGGCAGGCGGGTGAGCAGGGGGGCGGGCGGAGCAGGCTTCCTGCTAAGCAGGGAGCCTGGTGGGGGCTCGATCCCAGGACCCTGAGATCATGACCTGAGCCAAAGACAGAGGCTTAACCCACTGAGCCACCCAGGTGCCCCTGGCAGCTGTTTTTAATAATGTACTCATCATTCATGGATTTTTTTTAGTCCTCTCTACTTATTTTTCCCATCCCCCTCCCCCTGGCAACCACCAGTTTGTTTTCTGAATTTGAGAGTCTGTTTGTTCACTCATTTTATTTTTTAGATTCCACATAGGAGTAAAACCACAACATATTTGTCCTTCTCTGTCTGACTTGTTTCGCTAGGCACAGTGCCCTCTAGGTCCATCCATGTTGTTGCAAGTGGCAAGGTTTCATTCTTTTTTATGGTCGGATATATTCCATTGTATATAGATACACCACATCCTCTTTATCCATTCATCTCTCAGTGGACACTTGGGCTGCTTCCATATCTTGGCTATTGTAAATAATTCTGTAATAAATACAGGGGTGCGTATATCTTTTCAAACTAGTGTTTTCTTTTTTTAAAAAAATATTTATTTATTTGACAGACAGAGATCACAAATAGGTAGAGAGGCAGGCAGGGAGAGAGGAGGAAACAGGCTCCCTGCTGAGCAGAGAGCCCAAGGAGGGGCTCCGATCCCAGGACCCTGGGATCATGACCTGAGCCTAAGGCAGAGGCTTTAACCCACTGAGCCACCCAGGCGCCCCATAGTGTTTTCATTTTCTTTGGCTAAATACCCAGTGGTGGAATTACCGGTTTATATGGTATTTCTACTTTTAATATTTTGTGGAACCTCCAAACTGCTTTCCACAGTAGCTGCACCAATTTACATTCTCATCCACAATGCATGCGGGTTCCCTCTTGTCCACATCCTTGCCAGCACTTGTTATTTCTTGTGTTTTTGATACTAGGCATTCTGACAGATATAAAATGATAGCTCATTGTGGTTTTGAGTTGCATTTCTCTGATGATGAGTGCTGTTGAGCACCTTTTCATGTGTCTGTTGGCCATTTTTAATCTGAGTATTTTTTGATGTTGAGTTGTGTAAGTTCTTTATTTTGGATATTAACTTCTTTTGGATATGTAATGTACAAATATGTTCTCCTATTCAGTTGGTTGCCTTTGTTTTGTTAATTGTTTCTTTTGCTATGCAAAAGACTTTTATTTTGGTGCAGTCCCAATAGCTTAATTTTGCTTTTGTTTTCCTTGCCTGAGGAGACATAGCCCTAAATATGTCGCTAAGGGTGATGTCCAAGAAATTACTGCCCATGTTTTCTCTTAGTTGTATGGTTTCTGGTCTCACATTTAGGTCTTTAGTCCATTTTGAGTTTATTTTTGTGTGTGGTGTAAGAAAGTGATCCAGTTTTCATGATACTGTTTGTTAAGAATGTCCTTCCCCCACTGTATAATCTTGCCTTTTTTCTCACAGATTAATTGGCCAAATAAATGTGGGTTTATTTCTGAGCTCTTTATCCTGTCCCGTTGATCTGTTTGTCCATTTTTGTGCTAACACCATGCTGTTTTGATTACTGCAACTTTGTGGCTTATCTTAAAATCTTGGATTGTAATCTGTGCAACTTTATTCTTCTTTCTCAAAACTGCTTTGGCTATTTGGCATCTTTTGTGGTTTGATACAAATTTTAAGATTCCTTATTCTAGTTCTGTGAAAAATACTATTGATATTTTGATACAGGTTGCCCTGAATCTATAGATTGCTTTGAGTAGTATGGACATTTTAACAGTATTAATTCTTCCAGTCCATGAGCACAATATATCTTTCCATTTGTTCATGTCATCTTCAGTTTCTTTCATCTGTGTCTTATAGTTTCCAGAGTGTATGTCTTTCATCTACTTACTTAAATTTATTGCGGGATTTTTTTTTTTTTTTTTTTTTGGTGCAGTTGTAAATAGGATTGTTTCCTGAATTTATCCTTCTGCCATTTCATAATTAGTTTATAGAAGCACAACAGATTTTTAAATATTAATTTTGCATCCTGCAACTCTACTGAAGTCATTTATTTGTTCTAATAGTTTTTTTGATGCAGTCTTTAGGGCTTTCTGTGTGTAATATCATGCCATCTGCAAATAATCAAAGTTTAACTATTCCTTACCAATTTGGATGTCTTTTCTTGTTCTTGTGTAATTGCTGTGGCTAGGACTTCTGGTATTATACTGAATAAAAGTGGTAAGAGTGGACATTCTTGTCGTGTTCCTGACTTTAAAGGAACAGCTTTCAGTTTTTTCCCCATTGAGAATGATGTTAATGGTGAGTTTGTCATATATGTCCTTATTATGTCAAAGTATGGTCCATCTAAACCATTTTGTTGAGTTTTTACTATAAATGGATGTTGTATTTTGTCAAATGCTTTTCCTGCATCAAGGTGATCATATGGTTTTATTCTTTTTCATTTAAATATGATGTATCACACTGCTTGATTTGGGAATATTGAATCACCCTTGCAGCCTGGAGTAAATCCTACTCGATTATGGTGAATGATTCTTTTAATGTATTATCAAATTCAATTTGCTAACATTTTCTTGAGGATTTTAGCATCCATTCTCGTCAGGTATATTGGCCTGAAGTCTTTCTTTCCTTGTGTCTTTTTCTGGTTTTGGTATCAAGGTAATGCTGCCCTCGCAGTATGAATTTGGAAGCTCTCCTCTTTTATTTTTTGGAATAGTTTGAGACTAGGTATTAATTCTTCTTTAAATGTTTTGTTGAATTCCCCTATGAAGCTGTTTGGTCCTGGCGACTTTTGTTTGTTGGAAGCTTTTTGGCTACCAGTTCAATTTTGTTACTAGTAATTGACACTAATTCCAATTTCTGTTTCTTCTAATTCAGCTCTGGATGATTGCATGTTTCTAGAAATTTATCTATTTCAACTTGTTGGCGTATAATTTCTCACAGTATTCTGTTGTATTCTTTTTTTAAAAGATTTTATTTATTTATTACAGAGAGCACACAATCAGGGGTAGAGGCAGGGAGAGGCAGGTTTCCGGTTGAACAGGGAACCCAATGGATACCGGGTTCAATCCCAGGACCCTGGGATCATGACCTGAGCCAAAGGCAGATAATTAACCAACTAAACCACCCAGGTGCCCCCCCTGTTACAATTCTTTATACTTCTGTGGTGTCGGTGGTTTTTCCTTTTTTTTATTTCTGATTTTATTGATTTGAGTCCTCTCTCTCTGTCTTTCTCTCTCTCTCTCTTTGTGTCTGGCTAAAGGTTTATCAACTTTGTTTATCTTTTCAAGGAACCAGCTCTTAGTTTCATTGATTTTTTTTCTATTGTTTTTCTCTATTGATTTCTGCTCTGGTCTTTATTATTTCCTTCCTTCTACTAGCATTGAGTTTTGTTGTTCTTTATCTAGCTCTGTTAGGTGTAATGTTGGGTTTGAAATTTTTATTTTTTCTTGAGTTAGGTCTTTATCACTATAAACTTTCCTCTTAGATCTGCTTTTGTTGTGTCCCGAAGATTTTGGACCATTGTGTTTTCATTTTCATTTCTCTCCATGTATTTTTTTATTTCCTCTTTGATTGCTTGGTTGACCCATCAGTTGTTTAGTAATGTGTTGTTTACCTTCCATGTGTATGTGTTTATTCCAGCACTTTCTTGTAATCGATTCCTGGTATCATGCCATTGTCTTCGGAGAAGATGCTTAATATGATTTCAGTTTTTTTACAAGATTTACTTCTGTAGCAGGCATGGGGAGAGGGAGAAGCAGGCTCCCGTTGAGCAGAGAGCTGACATAAGGCTCTGTCCCAGGACCCTGGCTTCATGTCCTGAGGCCAAGGCAGACACTTAAACAACTGAGCCACCCAGTCCTGTCCTCTACAAAATATTTCTTTTTTTAAAAACTTCTCTTGAACTGGCCTTTTCCAAATTGCAATAATTGTTTCCTATTCCTACTTTCAAGTTCTATGAATAAATCATTCCAGTCATGCCTTCATGGTTTTATTCACATGCTCTGCCCCTTCACAGCATTTGGTTTATTGTGGCTCCCCATTGGTCCTTATCCAAAGAGGGTAATTTTGCCAGGAAGACCTCAGTTCGATGGGGTATACCCAGGGCTTGGACTTCAGTGCTGAACGAGGCACCTGTGCTTCCTGAAGACTTCCTGAGGGTCTGCAAAGCAGAATATAAAGATGTTTCCCTTTAATTAAGGATGCTGCTTCTTTAGAAAAGAAGGGGTATAAACTAGGACATCTGTTTCGTTCTTCAAAACCTGCCTCCTGTCGCATTGCATTTCTTCCATGTTCACTGCTTCCCAACACCTCACCCCAAATAACCCAAGTCCATGTACCCTCCTGCAGGCTGGGGCAGGCCCCCTCCTGCCATTAGTGTTGGAGCTTCCGTACTGCCTAATTACCTGCCCTGTGGAAGCCAGGAGGGGACTAACCGCAGCTGGAGCCCAGCTGTAGGGAGATGGAATATTAAGACATTTCCCTTTCTTCCGAGTCCTTGTTAATTCTTCGTGGTGGTGATTAGCCAGTTATTTTTAGCTCCCGCTAAGCTTCCTGGTTAGTATTCAGGGCTGGTTTAGACAGCATGGAGGCACACTCAACATGTTAATGCTCCCATTCCATTTGGTCTCATTGAAGTGAATAAAATGAACTTGCAGGGTGGCCCATCCCCCAGCCTCCCAGGGAGCACCCTCTCCTGCTGCTCCCTGAACCAGCCGTTGGCTTCTATCCAAAGGGCCTGCTGCTCTGGGTCCAGGGACAAAGTCTTATAGGAGGGATCTGGAAAATGAGGAATGTGGGAGCCAGAGGAGGAGATGGAAACAGCCCTGCACCGGGAATGAGGAACCTAAGGTTGAATCCGGACTTTGTCACCAGCTGGCTGGATAACATCCAGCAACTTACCTGCCACCAGTAGGATCATGTGGCTGGACCCATCAGCCCACCTGTCCTTTCCAGGACTGAGGTACATTGATTCAGCAGGTCTAAAACATGTAGCTGAATATGAAGAAGCCCCAGGCTGTGTGAAGACATCTTGAAAGTGAGATGCATGTGCCCTTTTCTTTCTTCCTTTAGTCCATCTGGCTTCCCTTTTTGAGAACTAACTCTTAAATGAAGGGTTGCTCACACTCCTTGACCCCTCCTCAGCCTCCTTCCCCTCCACATTAAGGCCTGGTGTTTGTTGCCTCCCAGAGAACTCCTAGCCCAGGAGCCTCCTCCCATACCGTAGATGCAGCAGAAAGGACGCCTGGGGAGATGTGCGCCCCTCAGAGAAGCTGTGTGAGCAAGACGGCGGAAGCCACTGGGCTCCAGAAAGCAGTCCACTCCCACCCCGTTTCACCAGCCTAGAAGGGATGAATGCTGTAAAGTGCGCCTCTCCCGTACTTCCTGTACTTCCTCGAATACCGGTGCTAAGCCCCATCAGAGGGATGCGCCCATGGCCCTTTATCCAGCTGTTCACTTCGCTCTGGTGCAGTGGCAAGGCCCGCCCTCCCCTGGGATGCCCTTCCCCCTTTCTTCCTCTGTGTCCGGTGCTCCTTCACTGCCCACCCTACCCCCACTCCCCACTCCCCGACCCCCCCCCCCCGCCCTGTTCCACGTTGCTGTTGAGAGCTGGGCTTGCAAGCACCTCTCAGCCCCTCTCCCAGTCTTCCCCCAGGGCAGAGCTCTCCCTGGACTTCTGGCTTCTCCATGACCAGATCAAGGTACGAAAGGCGCTTCTGAAATGAGCTGAGCGTCAAACAGGCGTGGGGCAGTCAAGCATGGCTGACCTGGGACTGTGAGGCGAACACCAGAGCGCATGCGTGGAGGGCGGTGCCTCCATTGACTAGTTATCCCTCAGGGGGCAGTTAAGATACCTGTGTCTGGGACAAGGACTTCAAGTAGAACAGTCCGGCTGCCTCTGCAAGCTTGGGTCAGGCCAGACCAGTCCTCTCCGGCTGCGATCCCGGCAGCCTTACCCTGCCTTACCTCCCGCTTAGTCCCTCTGGACCAAACAGGGGCTTGGCCCAACCGCTGCAGGGGGAGAGATCTGCTGCTGTTGCACATAGGTAAGGCAAAGCCAAGACCCGTGCATCATTTTTTAAAGGCTCTCTCTGCAAGCAGATCTTACTTAAAGGGACCCCAGCTGTCTGACCTTTGCCCCTCCCTCTCTGAGGTTTGGAATTGAAGAAAACTCTTGTAAGTCATCTAACACTTGGAACTATACGTTTTACTGGAATCATAAACAGCACCCAATGCCACAACAGGTGCACCTGGGCCTCTGGTTAAATAATAAATGTGGTCTGCTTTATTTCCTCTTCCCCAAGCCAGGCAGCCCCTGAGTGGCTGGGGGAGGGGCAGCTGAGCAGAAGCCAAGGGCATATTCTCACCTTGGACTTGGGAGAGTACCGCTCCAGTATGGATATACACATCCTGATGAGGGACTTTTTTTCCTAAAAGCAAAACTCCTCGTTGGATTTCTTTGGGCTAGCAAAAAACAGGTACTCATTGTAGGTCTTTTGTAAAAGCAAAGTGCCCGGATGCAAAGCTTCAAAAAGTGGGGCATATCTGTATACCAAAAAAATTGAGATCAGGGTCTTTAAGAAGGGTTTATGCACCCATATTCCTAGCAGCAACAGTCCTGGTAATCAAAAGGTGGAAGGAATCTAATTGTCTGTTGACGATGAACAGATGAACAAAATGTGGTAGATGCATATGATGGAATATTATTCAGCCTTAAAAAGGAAAGAAATTCTGACACCTGCTACAACACAGATGAAACCTGAAGTCATTGTGTTAAGCGACAAGTCAGTTACAAAAAGACAAGTATTGTATGATTCCCCGTGTAAGAGGTACCTAGAGCAGTCAAGTAGAATGGTGGTCAGCAGGGGCTGGGGCAGGAAAGAATGGCGAGTGGCTTAATTGATACAGGCTGAGCTTGACAAGATGGAAAGAGTTCTGCAGGGGCGCCTGGGTGGCTCAGTCAGTTAAGCATTCATATTCAGCTCAGGTCATGATCTCAGGGTGCTGGGATGGAGCCCCATGATGGACTCCCTGCTGAGCGTGTTTCTCCCTCTCCCTCCGCAGTTCCCCCTGCTTGTGCATGCTTTTTCTCTCTCTCTAAAATAAAATGAAATCTTTTTTTTTTTTTAAGATTTTATTTATTTATTTGACAGAGAGAAATTACAAGTACACTGAGAGGCAGGCAGAGAGAGAGAGAAGAGGAAGCGGGCTCCCTGCTGAGCAGAGAGCCCGATGCGGGACTCGATCCCAGGACCCCGAGATCATGACCTGAGCCGAAGGCAGCGGCTTAACCCACTGAGCCACCCAGGCGCCCCTAAAATGAAATCTTTAAAAAAGAAAACAGAAGAGAATTCTGGAGATGGGTGGCACAAGAATGTGAATGCAGTTAACACAATTGAACCACATGCTTAAAAATGGCCAAGGGTAATTTCAATGTTGTGTGTATTTTACCAGAGAGACAGACCAACAGACAGAGTTAAAGTTATGGAGCAAACTAATAAAGATTAGAGCAGAGGGGCATCTGGGTGGCTCAGTCAGTTCAGTGTCTGCCTTTGGCTCTGCTCATGATCCCAGGGTCTTGGGATGGAGTCCCACATTGGCTCCCTGCTCAGTGGGGAGCCTGCTTCTCCCCCAACCTCCTGCTCCTCCTGCTTGTGCGCGCGCTCTCTCTCTCTGACAAGTAAATCAATAAGATCTTAAAAAAAAAAAAAAAAACCTCCTAAAAAAAAAAAGCAGAAATAAATGTTTTAGAAAGTAAAAAAAAACAAAAAACAAAATAAAAGCGATAGAGCAAAATAACAATGATGGTAGTGACCAGTAACAGGCTCTTCCAGCCAGGATAGGCACAAGGGTGAGGCCCTTATCATTCCAAACTGTTGCTGCTGGTCTCTGGTCAGTGTTGTGGGCCAAGTTTTGGCCTCATCTTCGAGAGTCTGCACATGAAACAGGGTGCATGTGTGTGTGCGAATACAGACCTTTCCTTTGTTTTATTTTCTCTACAGTTGCAGATGATAACAGCAATTACAATATTAAATGCTATGAAGCATTAACCTGGGCTTTGTGTGTATCATTGCCTCCAGTTTTTCCAACAATCTAACTAAGTAGGTGTTCTTAGCCTCGATTTATAAGTAAGCAATGCAGAAGTCCAGGGCAGAGCAGTATGTGTTGTGTAATTAACTGACTCATGCTAGGCACATAGCTTCAGTCGTCATGGCAGTACGCGCTAGGCGCTGGGGGCAGAGGTGTGCCTGGAGCTGCCCTGGGGTTCTTGGGGACGTATACAATGGCAGAGACTCAGAGCAGAGCCTTGAGGTTACGGAGGGGGCATCCCAGGGACTTGGGCGTTCATAGAAAGAGGAGAGCACTGAATTGGCAGGAAAGAGAGAAATAAAGGAGGCCAAAACCCTAGGAGACGGGAGGGAAAGAGCAGATCGCAATGGAAAAACAGTATTCACTGGGGGGAAAGGGAAGCACAGTTACAAACAAGATTTCCTACTGTGGATAAAAGGTTATCAGGCTGGGAAAACCCTCTGGAGGGAGTGCTACCGTAAGCACATTAAACCCACATAATAATAGCTAATATTTACTGAACCCTGATTGTGTGCCAGGCCCTGTTCTAAGGTCTTTATGTACCATGGTGCATTTAGCCCTTGCAACGGTCGATGAGGCGAGCCGTGTCCCCTGTACTCATTTTGTGTATGGGAAAACGAAGACCCAGAGAAGTGAGGTGACTAGCGTCCCCCATCTCAGAGGCAGCAGAGCCAGGATCTGGATCCAGATGGTGTGACTCCGGAATGCTAACCCAGTTCCCACACCGTATGGTTTGGTGATGTGGAGTAATCAGCCAGCCAGCCAGAATTATTTGATTTAGGCACGGACATATAAGTACCAGTGTTGTTTGGTCAGAAATTCATATTTCAAGATGGGCTGCTGATATTCCTATTTTGTGCATTGTACGCGTTGAGATGTCACAAAAGGCCGGCAGATGAAAAGTGAGGCTCTGTAAGGGGCGGGGGCGGGGGGGGGTGTTGCAGGGCCAAAGCTTAGAATGGGAATGACGCTTGCTAACTGTTGTTTCGAACAATAAATCCTGACTTAACCCCCTGCACATCTTGTATTCACCGTAGAGACCGCAGACATCTTGAGGGGAGCTCACAGAGATCAGAGGGACCTAAATTGGGCAGGAGGGGGTGTTTTCAAGTGACAGAAACCCAGTTCAAAGTAGCTTGAGCGAAGAAGAAAATCTGTTGGCTCATCCGCCAAGCTTCAGGAATGGCCTGGAGCGGAATCAGTGAAGAAACACAGAAACAAGAAACTGTCGCAGAGACTTCATGAGGCACCAGTCCCTCCCGTAGGCCCCACACCAGCCTTAGGTCATTCTGGCTTAAAATGTGGCCAAAGGTCAGTTGCATGAGAGTCGCCTGGAGAAGGAGGAGGAGCATGTTAAAAATGTAGATTTCTGGAAGGAAAATTCTTGACCTAGGAAATCAGACTCCCTGGGGTTGGGGCCCAGGTGACTCTCGCAATTCAGAATTTGTGAACCAGTGACTAGGTGACAAGAGCAAACAAAGTGTGTCATGTGATCTGTTCCCGTGTCACACTGTCCCAGGGAGACCGTGCTCCTTCCCTGCTACCTCACTGAGTAGTTACACAACAGTGTGATTAACTGGAGCCCTTTCCCCCACTGGACTGTGGGCTTCATGAGAGCAGGAACTATGTCTGTTGGTCCAGAGCCCTCCATCATATCCCCACTGAGCTGAACTCAGTGTCTTGTGCACGGCGAGCGCCCAAGAAGTATTTACGGAACGGATGAGTAAGGGAATGAAGGAATGGCTACAATGACTTACCCTCCACGGAGCGCTCCCCCAGGCTTTGCTCATTTCATCCACACAACAATCCCCGGTGGGCGAGGTAGTGTAGACATTATGATTTCATTTTTCAGTTAAAGGGAGAAAAGGACTTGCTCAAGTCACGTACGGAGTAAATGGTCCCTCAGCGCTCATCCGGGGGTCTTCCAAGGGGCTCACGCAACAGGGCCGTCCAGGGTCCACAGAGTTGGCAGGTCACCATAAGAACGTCCCCAGAAAGGCAGAGGTGGCATGTGCCATCCCAATCCCCAGCTGATCCCCAGGCCTCTTTCCTGAGCACTTCTTTGACTTGACTGATCTCTCCCTCAGTCAGCTCAACCTCTTCAGCTATGTAAAATGCAGACTCCTCTCTGCGCAAAGAAAGGGAGTACGAGGAAGAAGAGTCCAGTTGTTCAGAGACCTGTAAAGAGGTCCGACCGGCAGACAACAGTCAAAGAGCCTCCCGTTACACCCAAATATCCCCAGGCCCAGTCTGCTGTCTGGGCACCCCAGATAGGAACCATGCCCCTGTTAGCAGCGGAGGGACAGCCCTGGCCACCATTGTGATGACAGCAAGGAGCACCCACCGTGTGTGAGGATGCATGGAGCCCTGAGCTGTTCTGTCGTTCAGGGTGCCAAGTATTTGCCTCACCTCTCTCGTACTCCTAGCAGTGTGCTGGGCACAGGGGAGGGAAAAAGAGAATGGAGAACTCAAACGCTTGCCTGGAGGAGCACACAGGGTCCCTCATGTTGGGAAGAATGCGAGGTTATGGCACAAGAAGAAAAATCAAAGCATGTGTGACGTGGTGCTTTTAATGCCGTGGGAGGTCAGGAGCAAGCCGCTTGGGCCAGAGGGCAGAGGAAATGTCATGGAAAATGTGACCGAGTCTGGAGACACTTGTAATTTTGAAAGGCTGTGGACAAGGGGAACATTCCTGAGAAGGCAAGAATGAGGCTACAGAGGTTCTGGCCAGCAGGAAGAGGCCAGTGAGATGGTTGTCTACATATTCCTTCTACAATGGGCTCTGTCCCTCGCTAGCTTGTGCATACATCTCTCTTTTCAAATGGGAGGCTTATAATTATAATAATAGATACTTTCAAGTAATACATCTTCAGTCATCCACTTTGTGGGATTGTTGTTGTAAGGATTAAATGAGTTAATATATGGAAGGAGGTGGTTTTTGTTGTTGTTGTTATTGTTGTTTTGCTTAGTTTTGTTTTTAGAGAGAGAGAGAATGCGCACAGGCACAGGTAGGGGAGAGGAAGAGAGAGAATCCCAAGCAGGCTCCAGGCGTAGTATGTAGACCGATGTGGGATTTGATTTCACAACCCTGAGATCAGGACTTGAGCCTTTGAAATCAAGAGTCATATGCTTAAGCGACTCAGCCTCCCAGGCACCCTGGAAGGAGCTTTGTTAAAGTGCCAGGTTTAAATAAATAATAGCAATCACCATTCAACAGCACTCCTGGAGCTCCTGGTCCGTGTGCAGGCAGTGTGGGAGGAGAAAGCCCGGTAGCCCAAATACAGCACAAATGCAAGCGCTAGGTACATGACAGAGGAGAGCACAGGGTATCTGTGAGACTCAGGGATGGTCACTAAGCCTGCCTAGGGGCATCCCAGGAAGACTTCCCAGAGAGGTAATGACTATGGACTCCAAAGTGAGAAATATCTCAAATGAAGAGAGGAAGGGAGAGTGGCCAAGCATGAGAAGTACCAAACGTAGTGTAGAGGCTGTGTGGCATGAGAATGTGAACTGGAGAATTAGGTGCACGAGGGTCTGGAGGACCTTGGGTCCCAGAGGAAGTAATTACGGGGCTTAAGAAGGGGCTGGGGAGGCTGATAGAGGCTGGATCTGAGTACACAGTGTCCTTGCCTCCCTGGGCCTTGTTCTTCTTCCACAGGAAGGACGCTGGGAGAGCCAACCCCCACTCCACTCTGAGAAATGATGAGCATCGAGCGCGAGGATCCCCTTCCCGTTCTGCTGGCCCACCATCCACCTTGCCCATCAGATTTATACAGCTGCTAGGCCAGCCATGATGCTGCAGAGAAGGACAGGTTAATAGACACTTTGTTAAATTGTTTTCTTGACACGCAGTTCCTGGGCACCTGCTAGATGCAGGCAGTGGTGGTTGTAAGTGCCAAGCCCAGGCTCCTAAAAACGGGACAGGAAGGGACCTGCGGAGCTCAGTCTGGTGGCCTCGCAACCCGGGCCAAGAGAGCAGCCATCTCTTTTGAGCAGAATGAGTGATGCCGTGTGCAGGAGCATATGCCTCGGGGTGGGTGGGGTGGGGTGGGGTTGGGGTAAGACTCCCTCCCACCCTTCCTCTTAGGGCCGTCTGTCTCCCCTATCAGCCTTCCTGTGAAGAGAGTTTCGCAACTTGCAGCGGAAGCGGGCACTCACGGGAGTCCGTGAGCAGAAACCTGGCAGGATGTGTGGGGTCCCTGGCACGGTCCCAGGCTCCCACAAGACAGGCAGACTAGAGCCTCCATAGTTTGTAGAAGTTTACATAAATATAAATGTTCTCCTTCCCAGGCAGTAGAAATCCCACTCCATCAGTGCTCTAAAAGCAGCCAGCCGGGCATTGTCCAGGGTAAAGGAGTGCTTTCTTTGTGAAACCTTTTAATCCTGCTGTCTCTTGTCTTGCCCACTCCCCCACATTCCCACAGATTCCTACTGAGCCCTCTCTCTGTTCTGATGTAGAATTTATTCGACTGGAACCAGCTCAGGTCCAGGAACAATCGGAAAGTAATGGGCTGAAGGCGTTGCTGTCGTGTGCGGAGCCTGGTGTGGGGATGAAGTTCAAGGTCTGGGACAGCAACTCCCCACAGGCTGTTCCTGGGGACTGCTCGCTGAGACACCCCATCCCAGCTCTCAGTTGTTCCTAGGACCTGGCCTGTGGGGGCCCGGGGCCTTGCTTACCCACCACAAAACCACCTCCCCGGTATCCCCAAGAATGATACCTGGTGGTCAGGTGCCTGTGCTTGTCTCACCTGGTGCTGCTGTTCAGGAGCCCTCCTTTCCCCGACTCACCTGCTACAGGTCCAAGGCAATGTGACAAGTAGGGGCAACACCTACATCATAGAATTACTGTGAAGTTTAAATTAGATATGGTACGTAAGCCATATATTAGACGCTTGGTAACTGTGGGACTCGTTCTCTCTCTCTTCCCGTAGTTTGACACTCAGCCAACAAAGATTATGAGTATCTGCTCTCTGCGTAGGGCTGTGTTAAGCACTGTGAGATACACACTAGAGGTATACGGCACATGGTTTCTACTCCTCAGTCGGTCAACTCAGGGATCAGAAAATAGGTATTATAGGCTTGCGCAGTGCCTGGAATCATCTAGGAACAGTGACAAATGACAACATGCATGAGCGCGACACCGTCCCATCCCAAGAGACTCTTACTCTGGGCAGGTAAGATATCACGCGAAAAGTTAAATTATAATATAAAGACCTAACAGTGCTTTAGAGAACAAATCCAAAAACCAGGCAATGTGCACAGCTCACTGCTAAGTAGCAGGAGTGTTCTAGAAGGGAAGGGCACTCAGGCCAGACACGTGGGGCTCAGGAGCCGATGGAGAGGAGGGAGGAGAGTTGGGATCCCAAGTTCCATAACTGGGGTTTTAGTTGTGGTGGTTGTAGTTGCAGTCAGGAGAAGAGGCTAAATCGTGTGGCGTGGACCGCACTGTAGGTCAAAGGTGGGGGGGGGGGTCTGAAACTTGAATAAGACAATTAACTTCCCTTGTCCCTTCACTGCTGAGCAAGCTGGAACAAGCGACTCAACTTCTCTCTCTCTTTTTCTGCAAACAAGAGTGATAGTAGTTTCTACCTCATGCAGTTCGAAAGAGTAAATAAGATATTTTCATATACATCACTTGACATAGCATTGGCCACTTCCATTATCAATATGTTAATGTTTGTTATTAGTTCTAATATAAAGAGAAACTGTAGTATCTTGAAACAAGCCTTCTTGTTTGCTAGGAAAGACCTGACCACGGCCATTGTATGTGAATTCAGCTTTTTAAAACCACTTTTCCTATTTTATTTGTTTATTTATTCGATTTGGGGCTGTAAAACCCAAGCCACTCAAGAGAGGAGAACTCTTGAGTTTTCATTTATCTCAAAACCCATTTTCCTGCTTCCACCAGATTCTGGGGAAATACACACATGCGTCCTGGGTCTGCAAGACTGGGAAGCATGGGGCATGCCTGCCTTCTCAATCTGGTCAGTCTTGGCCTGGACCCAGCTCTTTTCCTGGTGAGACTTAGCAGAGGGGCTCAAAGAACTCAAGACCATTGTCTCTCATCCATGGTAAGTGGGAACGAGCTAAGCAAGGTTACTCAAAACCCATGTTCTGCCCAATGTGCTCCTTAAACAAACTCTTTCCCGGGATCACTAAGAGGCCCTGACACCTAGGGCTCTGGAGTCTTCCACCTCTTCCCACGCTGGTGGGTATATCAGTGAGGAGAGCCAAAGGGCAGCGGGTGAAGAGAAGGGAGAGAAAGAAGAAGGAGGAGGAAGAAAGGGATGCACAGACTGAACCATTAGTCTATGAATAATTGAGAGTTGACTCTATTTGATAATTGGCTTTGATAATGGTTTGGCCAGAGTGGGGGCCCCACAGGAGACTCCATTCCAGCCTCATCATGGTGACCACAGGACCAAGAGCCAGTCATGCAGGGTACTTTCCTAAATGACAACAGTGTTGCCTGCAACACCCAGAAGGTGTTTCAGGGGGTTAGGAGCCCCTAAGTGCTCCTTCAGCCATATGCTTGGGGTGGGAAAAAGCTCTGAGTCTAGGACCCATGCAGCCCTCAAGGACAGCAGTCTTCCAGCGGTGAGGCCCGCCAACACGGGAAGGAACAAGTGAGCTGGTCTTTTGGCTTAAAGGCCCTGAATCTTGGAGCCTCGGGAGAGTGTTTGCAGCTTCCCTCGGTTTTCCTTTCAATCCTCTCTGACAGACTTTCATGGGAATTAGGCTCAGGGCAGGAATGGTATGTGCCGCAGGTAGAGACTCGCCACCTCACTGCCATGTTGGCACCAAGCCGCCATTGTGAGGGAACCAGAAGGCTGGGTCATGTTGCATCTGTGGGCGTGGTGGCAAGCTCAGTCTATCTGAACACTCAATCTGCTGGTTCTCCAGCCAAGGAGCTGTTTGCTTTCTCCGTCTGTAGTGTCACCTCACTCACCCAGAAAGAGGCAGTCAGAGGTTTGCAGGGGGTGCAGGCTGGGGTTCTCTTTAAGCTGTTTGACCCTAACACTTCACTAAATACCTCAGCTTCTGTTTCCTCTTCTGTGATAAAAAAGTTCAAAAACATTTCCACTCAGAATTGTCGAGAGGAATATGGAAGATCAAAATTCTTATGGCGTCTAGCATAGCCCCTGACAGGTGTCTGTCAGTGAAAGCGTTTGTCCTGCTCACAGGCCCGCTGACAGTACCAGTGTTTGTGGTCTCTTGACAAGTGGCCCGATCCCTTCTGAAGTGTGGTTCCCAGACAGGAGCTGCTGCTGTCACAGGGTCATCTGTTAAATTATGCTGTTCTGTATTGTTCTGTGAATGGAGGAAACCCCCAATAAATGAAGTCTTTGGGGCTTCTGCCCTAAAGGACAAGAACCCTTCTCTGTCTCTGAAAGAGAATAGCCCAAATTCAAAGCAAGGGAAACCATGGAAAGCAACAAACTATTATGGGGACCCACCTCTACTCTGAAGGCCAAACCATGAAAATTGGGATAAGACTGCATTTTTTCTTCAGGCAGCTGGAACACCACGCCGAACAGAACTCAAGGGACACCCAGAAGGAAGAACATTCCTTCCAGTCATTTCTTTGGTTGATTTGTAAAGAGCCTAGTACACAGAGTGAATCTGGCGAGGGAGGTGCTAGGGGCATGAGGCAGGGCACAGGGTTTGAGAGGGAAGGTCCTTCAGCCTGACAGACCTTTTGGAGAGGAAGCTTGCAAGAGACAGTGATTCAGGGCATGTAGCAAGGATGGCTCCCACTTCACTGATTTACCTGAATGATTGTTTAATTCTTCCAGACATTCGGCTGTAGATAGTTGTGGACCTCCTCCAAGAAGAGGCAGAGGAGAGAGAACAGAGGGTGTTGCTGAGAAATATGTGGGAAGAGGTCCTTGTCCCCCAGACTACAGAGGGGCCACATCCAGAGCTGCCCTTTCTGGAAGGTGGTGTCAGGCGGGGGGTCGGGACTCCGCAGACTGTTCCTAGTCCCTTTCCTCTCCCTGAGGTGCCAGTGAGGAGGCAGCCCTTCCCCCAGACCAGCTCCCCTTGGCTCCCCTTCCCTGGGCGTCTGTCTCCCCAGGGCAGCCAAAGGAGATGAGCTCATTTCTAGAACCCGAGAGGCGGGCTCTGACCCCATCTTGCCAGTTATTGCTGGAGTGGGACAGTTGAATCCGGGCAGGGCATCGAGCTGGCACCAGGCCAGCCTCGAAATCAGGCAAATCTGCTGACTCATCTCCCTCTTCCAAACAGGCCCCGGGAGCTGGCATGCAGGAAGCAGCCCTGAGGAGTCTGATGGCTGATGGCGTGGGCCACCTGGCAGGGACCAACAGAGGGTGGGGGGAGCAGCGGCTCTCGGCAGGAGCCATCATCCACCTGCCACCCCAATCCCATGTTCCACTAACTGCCATGGGGGGCAAAAATGTGTGCTCACCGGAGGGTTTCAGGGCTTTTTTCGCAAGCAGAAACAAGCAGAGCCCAGGAGGGAATGTTGTACTAGGAGCATTGTTTTGCTTTGCATGAAAAAAATGGATACCTTGTCTTGGATAATCTCTAAAAATTAGGCTTGCTGTTTGGTGAGGCTTAGTGGCTTCTTTAGGGAAAAGGGCCACACATTAGGGTTTGAAAAATTAGCAGAGAGAGTTTAAAGACTAGACCAGACGTGGCCCATCATCCCCTCCCTGCCATCCCCAGAGAGTACCCAGAGATGGCTACGGGTACAAGTACCTGACTAGATAATATGGGTGTCCAAAAAGGTGTACCACTTGCTCATTTCTCTCCCAAAGGCAACCACTTTAAGAACTTTCTTCTGCTTCTCTCTCAGGGGAAAAACGTTTATGCACAAAACTACATACCCGCTTGTGCTTAAATATTTTTGACACCAAAATAGCCTCAAGATTGCACCAACCCCACTATGTTTTTGGGTACCCCGAGCAAGGACTGCATTCCCGTAGCACACAACGTGAGCCGTACCCACCAGAGTTATGCAATGTGGTAGGAGTGTTGTTTCCACTTCATAACATTCCCCAGAGCTCTTTCTAGATCAACACAGAGATTTATGTCTTAAAAAAAAAAAAATCTGACTTCACAGATCCCACATTTAGAGGTACCATAATTTACTCAACCAGTCCCCTAGGGATGGACAATTTGTTCTTTTTGTTCACCCCATTGCAAAAATGCTCCAATTAACATCTTTGTGTAGATAGCTTAGAGAACTTTGGGGAATGTCCACAGAATAAATGCTTATCAGCAGGATTCCCAAGCCCCCCCCCCAACCCCGCCCCAGGTACAAACATTTCAACTTTACAGATTTGATCTAATCAGTAACTTCTATAAAGAACAGCTATTCCAAGGAACAAAAGAGTTTCCCTGTTTGAATTCCTCCCTGAAATAAGGTGAAAAGGACAACCTGATATTGGAATGGGACCCCTTTTACCTCGAGCACCACTGAAGGTGTGTGACACAGACTGTGTGAAGAAGAGGGAGGTAAATTGTTTGAGGGGCAAGAATAAAAGAAATCCTTCAGAATTTCAGGAGGGCTGTCATCCTAACCACTGATAAGGAGAAGAGTAGGCAAAGGGGTTATGAAGGCCAGTGGTGAGATCAGTGTACCCTAGTTGCCGAGTAGCCCAGAAACAAAGCAGGAGGTCACCCTGGGCTGGAGGCTTTGCAGCATTTGCTGGGGTTTTCCCAGAGGCTCCCCTGTGGGTTGCATGATTCAGTGACCCAGTGTGGCTATCTGTTAACAATTCATTGTTGTCTCTCTTGGGCCTATGGATTGACTGGGTTCAGCTGGGTGCCTCTTGCTTTGCAGTATCCCATGGGGGTGCCCTCATAACTGGACTGATGTTTCAACTGGAATTACCCAGAGAAATTTATGATCTTTCCCAGCTTCCTGTAGATTACTATCCTCGAATGAGGAGAACCGGGGTTTGGCCATTCCTCTTTGGTTCCCAAGAGGCCCATCCCCAACTCACACTGCCTTGGAGGAAAAGGGGGATTTACTGATTTGAGTACCTTAACTGTCTAGGAGGGTTTCAGGAACAGCTGGGTCTGGCTGTTAAAAGAATGTTGTAGGAATTTGTTCCTCCCCATCTCTCAGATTCCCTTTTCTCTCTCTTGACCTCCTTCTCAAATAATGCCAACAAGCTCTCCAGGCTTAAGATTAGCAAGAAACCCCCTTTCTCACTGCAGCTTCAGCCCCATCCTGAAGCTGTCCGTTGGCTGACTTGGGTCACGGGCATGTCCCTGGACAGATCACCATGACCAGGGAAGGAACACTCTGGCCAAGCCTTGGTCTTGTACCGAACTCTGGGTCTGGGAGATGGTGTCCAACTTACCCAAATCACAGGACTAAGACTCAGTCAAGGAGGAGGTGAGACTGGTTCCTTGAATGAAGGTAGGAGAAGGGTGACATTGGAGACCGTGGACTTCAGTCACCAGCCCAGTGATAGAATCCTTCACACACCACCCGTGTGAACCCTTAGAGATGATCAGTGGGAGGAAATATGCTCACAGCCTGTGAAAGCAATCTCTTCCACTGTGGGGCAGCTCTGAATATAAGTCACTATAAAGCAAGATAAATAACAACACTCTAACAGTCCCTGTGTGTCAGGCACTGGGCTATGTACTTTACATGCACATTTTAATTTCTTTTCATAATATCCTGTTAAAAGAGTTATTGTTATTGAGCCCGCTTTACAAAGGAAGAAATTGAGACTAAAAGCCATTAAGCACTGGGTGTTAGACACAACTGATGAATTATTGAACACTACCTCTGAAATTAATGATGTACTTACTATATGTTGGCTAATTGAATTTAAATTTAAAAAAAGAAAAGAAAAAAAAGCCATTAAGTAACTCAGATATGTCAAGGACAAGATCTTCATGGTAAACCTCCACACTATAAAGGTCTGCCCCACTATGATTTTTACCCATGACCTTTCTTTGGCCTTTGGAGTTAATTGGATAAGTTCTTCAAGTAGCTATAGACAGCTATTACATATGGCCCCAGACTTCCGTCTTCTCTGGCAAGCATCCCCTGCAAGCCTTGTGAATTTGGAATGTAAAATGGTCTGCAGAGGTTTCCCTAAATGCCCTTCTCTGGGCATGCTCAGTCCTCTTAAAATGTGCTTTAAACCAACCTGCTCCAAATGGGGCCCAACCAGGCATGAAATAGTATGGGAGCTCCTTCTTAGCTACTGTAACTCTTGGCGCAACTGCAGATGAACTTCGGGTCTTATGGAGCCCCCACTGACGACAACTCAGATTGTAGGTGGAGTCCTCTGCCATCCACAGGACCTCATCAAAGCTTCTGGGAGGCTAGTCCCAGCTCTAACAGGGCAGTTAACATTTTGAAACCCCCCGGGGGGTAGAGCTTTGCTTTTACCCTTGTTCATTTTCACCATTTCAGCCACTTCTGGAAATTCTCATTCTGTCCTTCTACACCTCTGTCAACTCTCCCAGCTTGGGTCATTCTGAATGAATGGGTTTTTGTTTTTTTTCTTTTTTAAAAGATTTTATTTATTTATTTGAGAGAGAGTGAGCATGAGTGGGGGGGGGCGCTGAGGGAGAGGGAGAAAAAGGCTCCCTGCTGAGCAGGGAGCCTGATGTGGGGCTCGATCCCAGAACCCTGAGATCATAACCTGAGCCAAAGGCAAACACTTAACTGACTGAGCCACCCAGGCATCCCTGTCTTTCATTCTTTTATCCATTTAATTATCTCATATTTACTGAGCAAGAGCTCCCACTTTGTTAGCTGAGAAGCTCTGGGCAAGTTGCTTAACCCACCTGTGCCTTCTTTTTCTAATCTGTTAAAATGGGGATAATAGCATCACAGAACTGATGTAGAAATCTAAGGAGATAGCCATGCTGTGTTGCTCACAATGGTCCCTGGGATATGATAAATTCCCCCCAAATCGAAAACACCGAGTCCTGCTATGAACACTTTGGGGCTTGCTCCCTCTTGGTTCCTGGACCAGACTCCCTTTCAGGTTTGAATTTTGTCCCTTGGGCTTGCTTGCCTGCACACTGCTTGCAAATGCCCTCCCCTCCAGCAATCTGGGGTTCCCTCAAGACACTCACCAGTTCCCATGAAAATCTAGTGCCTTCTCTTTTCTCCTTCATTTTGCTTACTTGTGGTTTGATCATCTTGGTGGCATTTTTAAGGCCCTCTTGCCACGCCTCCTGGCAGGGCTGGAAGTCCTTCCTTGCAGGTGCCTGCAGTGGCCCCCTCTCAAGGCTTTATGACAGCTGCCCACAGCCAGAGAAATGCTTTGCATTCTCAGCAGAGCCCTCAGGCGACTGCCTCCCACTATCCAGACTCCTAAATTGGAAACCATAACTCTCCCTTCCCTTGTTTTCTGCAAGCTTTGGTATTAGGATCCAGTAGGTTCTTTCCTGGCAAATTTTTTTCATATAAATGGACTGAGGGTCTGAGGATTCCCTACCCCAATTCCCTACTCCCCACCACACACACACACCCCTTATAAAAACTGGGATTACTATCAAAGGAAGAAGTTTTCTCTCCACCCCTATCTTCTCATTCCTTTACATTCTCAAGGCCACCTCAGGGCCACCATGATACCCAGCTCCTGGGGAAACCATTTAAATAGAATACATGATAAATCGTGACACCCTTGAATTGTGTTACACAGCAACATTACCCAGCTCTCTCTGTAACTGGGTCCTTCTGTCCTCCGTCCCATCTCCACTTATGGACTCCTAATTCTTGGTAGCCGAATATGTTGCTAGCTTAGAACTGGGCACTAAGGTAGACAGGGAGAGGTAGAAAACCACCTTGCCGACACAGAGACAGTGTCTGAAGAAGACAACATTTGGAATGCCCAGGGCTCAATGTAATGCTTGGCCAACTAAGCAGAAGGACCATGGGATGAGCCTAAGGAATCTCTGTTCCTTCCCAGCCCAGAAGCCATAGTCTCTTTGGCTGCATGAGTGAGCAGAAGCTCCTGACTTCACAGTTGGAGGCCAGGTAGGCTGCCCCATTTCAAAGAAGCAGCTACAAGGGGAAAGGATGCTGGGTATATGGGTGTGGTATGGTCTAATGTGTGGTATCTGTCTGGTTCTGAATTAATAGGGCCACCCAAGTTTCTCTCCAGAGAAGTTCTGACTCCCTAATGGATTGGGTAGGAGAAGGGCTGGCAGCCATGCAATCTTATAATTCCCAAGTGTTTTGATTAGGCAAAGGGCTGACCCCCAGCCTCGGCTCTCTCTTACCAGCATACTTGGTTCCTTTCTCAGAATCAGGGCTCAGGGGTCTGCTCCGGATACTGCCTTCCCAGCCACCCACTCTGAATTTTCTCTGTGGCACTGCTAGAATGGAAGCTTCTAGAAAACAGGGCCTTTGCCGCAGAGCCTAGAACAGTGCCTGCCCAAATCAAAGTAGCACTTGGGAAAGTCTTTGAAGGAGGAGGTGACCCATGGAGTGAGCTGGAAAGGACTTCAGAGATGGTCTGATCTTTTCCTCTAATTTTTCATGGAAGGAAATTGGGAGCAATCCAGAGATTTTAAGTGACTTCTCAGATTTGACACTAGAACTGGATTTTACCTTTTTCAAGGAGCTTTCAAGGCACACTACCCCAGTTTACTTTTCACACACTCTGTGGGGAGTGCTATAAGGATAGAATGGTGGACAAGAGAGTGAGAATTAGTTGCTCAGGGTCACACAGCTAGAATTTAAACCTGGTTTGTCTACTCCATTCTGCTGCTTTAAACCTTTGGGTTGGGGATGATGAGTATGTTTCATTTCAAGAGCCAAATACAATTAACTGGGCGTTTTCCTGGGGGCCACCATTTTGAAAAGGCATCTGAGGCGACATCCAGGTTCAGAAGCTGAGAGTGCACAATCGATTAACCATGTCTGCTATGGGCAGGGGGGGAGGAGTGGCAGAATCTGCTGTCCTTAGGACTGGAAGGTGTTGCAATATTACAGCATTAGCTCCTTAATCCAGGACTTTCTCTCTTACCATACTGCTTCTGAAGCCAGTATTTCTTCAGTTCCTGTCCCAACAACCAGAAGCCTGCAGGAAGGCTGCCAAACCCTGCCAAGTTGGAAGTGAGAAGAGCACAGCTGGAAAGGAACTGAACACACATTTGGTTATTCCAGAATCTCTTGTCCATCACACAGGGCAGGGTTGCCGCCATGTTGGAAGGGCTCAAGTACACTAACGACGGAAAGACATCCAAGATCATTTATCTCTACTTTTAGAGGGATTCTGTGACCTTTTGGCACAGACTTACATGGGGTCCTGTTTTCCTCAGAGTCTGCTGAGGACAGGGAACCTCCCTGACACACGCTAGGTGATGGCAGGACTAGAGAAGCATTGGTGGCCAATGACTACAAGGCGGAGCCCATCTGCACAGAACGGAGCATGGGCTGTGGAGAGAAGGCCTGGCCATGCAAGGCAGGACTGCCAGGAGTTAGCTCAGTGACCCCACAAAGGCTTATTGAGTCCTGAGCTTAGGCCTATAAGCTACCTCACCTCATACAGACACATTGACGGGCATCTCCATTGGCTCCCACCTGCCTGGACATGTTCTGTAAGGTGCTGAATACGATGGGGTCTGGAGCAGACCCTGAGTTCAAGGAAACTCCGGCCCAGGTAGGGAACCAAGGCCACAGAGCCCTCATGAAGTCATGTGGGATGCCGCAGGCCTCTCCAGTTTCGCCGCCCTCCCCTCCTTCACAAGCAGCCTATCTTGATGCAAAATGTATTTTCTCGGAGTTCCCCTGATATTTTGGGTTGCCTCACAACTCCATGCCTTTGCTAACTCTCCTAGGCTACCTGGCAAACCTTTGAATCCTGCCTGTGCCCCTCAGCAGCGCTAGGAGGCCCCGAGCAGGTTTAACTCTATGCTTCTGTTTCCTCATCTGAAAAAAGGGGATAATAATAGTCTTACCTGTAAAAATTAAATGAGTTAATACATAGTAAGCACTAAGAAGCATGTTCGGCACTTAAGCACTAGACGAGAGACAGTAATTATCATTACTCATCCTTCAAGACTCGACTTGAACTCCACCAGGGAGCATTGCAAAAAAATACCCTAAAGACAAAAGATTGCCTGGAAAAGGTATTTGCAACCTACGACAAGGGACTAAGTCCCTTAGTTTACAAGGAACAAGTACAAATCGGTAGGAAGACAGTAGTTCAATAGAAAAAAGTCCCAATAAACAGGAACATGTGGGTCACAGAAAAAAAAATACAAGTAGTCAATAAGCAAGAAAAGATGCTCCGTTTTACTCTTAATCGTGTAAGTCAAAGTGAAAAGCCCTTTTCACCTCTCAGATAGGCAACATTTTTAAAGTTTGATAATGTTCACTTAGTGTCAGCCAGGATGGGAAAACTAATAATTTGCATATGCTCTTAGATGCTCATATTGATTTCTGCAGCTGTTATTGATTGATTGATTTTTTTATTATAAGAGTTGATTCATTTTAGAGAGCATGAGTGGGGGGATGGGCAGAGAGAGAGAACCTCAAGCAGATTCCCCACTGGGTACAGAGCTCAACACGGAGCTTGATTCCATGAACTTAAGATCATGACCTGAGCCAAAACCAAGAGTCAGATGCTGAACTGACTGAGCCCCCGAGGCACCCCTGCAGCCATTTTAGCTGCATATTCTTAAAATATTTATCGAAACTAAAACTGCACGTTTCCTTTAGTCCTACAGTTTTCCCGCTATTATAGCCTCACAAAAGAATACCCATGTATGGCATTAGCCTATTCTAGGTTTCTAGGACTGTCCCTAGCATACAGAGATGCTCAATAAATATTTGGGGAATGGACACAACCAAAATGCTCATTGTAGCGATGTTTGTAATAGATAAAACCTGAAAGTAACCTGTCCCCCAGCAGGGTAGACTCTAAGTAAATGATTGGAGAAATCTACACTTGTCAAAACCAGTGTCTTGCCTCTGTGTATTTGGATTCAGGAAGGTTAGTAATAAATAAGGTGGAAAAAAAAAAAACCCACCTAAAAACATCAAAATGCAGGGGCGCCTGGGTGACTCAGTCAGTAAAGCGTCTGCCTTTGGCTCAGGTCATGATCCCAGGGTCTTGGGATCGAGCCCCCTGTTGGGCTCCCTGCTCAGCGGGAAGTCTGTTTCTCCCTCTCCCTATGCACCCCCCACTCATGCTTTCTCTCTCTCTCTCAGATAAATAAAATCTTTAAAAGGAGCCCAGCAAAGTGCAGAACAATAAACACTGTACAAAATCATTGAGGTAAGTAAGAAAGAATATGCATATATACATATCCAAATATTACAGTGTATGCATTTTTTTCCTTGGAAAGATACCTTGTAAGTCGTTTATAATTCCTGTGTGGGGAAGGATGGGACAGGGAGGTAGATAAGGAGAGAGAATTTTAGATTCATTTTGTACTTTTATCGATGAAATGTATTATGTTATGGGGCACCAGGGTGGCTCAGTCGGTTAAAATCTGACTCTTGATTTGGCTCAAGTCATGGTCTCATGGCTGGGAGATGGAGCCCCGCACTGGGCTCCCCACTCAGTACAGAGTCTGGGGTCGGTTTAAGATTCTCTTCCTCTCCTCTGCCCACCCCTCAACTTAACGCGTGCATGTATGTGCACACACATGCTCTCACTTAAAAAAAAAAAAAAAGAGAAAGAAATGCATTCTGTCTTTCAGTGCATGCATGTGTTGGCTTTATTTTAAAATAAAAATTTTCAATAAATATATTAAAATAAATATTTTTAAATATAAATATTTAAATTATAACAAATTCTGGGATAAATAAACCAGTGTGCCTTTTGTCCTGGAGCAACTGACAGGGCTCTCTTACACCTGTGCTGTCTCCCAGCCTCCTCCCCGCCTCCCGCTCTGGCCTCCAGCTCCCACTCTGCCGAGCTCAGGCCATTCCCTGCACATCCTCCAGGGCCCAGCTGGCCCCTCTGCTTCTGCATTTCCCTTCCTCCACACACCATGTTCTTTAAAGCGTTACACCCATACCCTCTTCCCAGCGCAGGCTGGTGTCCTTGCCGCCTCCCCCACAGTGCCCCGTACCCACATCTGCCCCTGAACTTCTCTACTGTCTTGATATTGATCTGTTTGTTTGGGAGGGAGCAGTTGTGCGAGATCTTCAGGACAGAGCTGTACTTCGCGGTCTCTGTGAACTCTCAGTTCAGTGCTGCTTACACGAAAGGTTCTCGACACATGTTGGAAAGATGCATATTGAGGGGAAAAGTCTTGTCTGGAAAATTGTGGAAAAATCTCTGAAGCCTTGTAATGACAAAGGCTGGAATGCATACATAAGAAGACGACAGTACTGCTTGCAAAACTGGATATTGAACCAAAGAACCCAAGTCTCCAGTAGCCGCTTATCAGGAATAATTGATTCCGATGCCAAAAATCTCACCCCCCAGACTGAGCAGCCTCCTTCTGGGTCTCCTTGCTCCTCTGACTGTTCTGGCTTCTGTTGGAAGTGCTAGCGAGGTCACAGAGTCTTGGGGGACAACAGTGGGGGTCTGTGGTTATTTGCTCTACAGCAGTTACCTAGTGATAAACCCCCTACCCAGTGGGACCGTCCAGGGGGGGGTGGGGAAAGTTAGAAGGGGCCGTGAGACCTAGAAGTTTCTGCCAAAGAATCTCTAGGGACAAACGGATTTCTTGGGAAGATAAGCACTTGAGAGAGGGAGAAGGAACAGCTGATTAGGATAGTTGAAAGTTTTTAAGGCCAAAAATGCAAAAATAATAGAGTCAATCAAAGTTTCAAAGCTGCCTTCAAAGCAATTTTCCTGCTCATTTCATGGGACTTTGTTCTTCCACAAAGGGAAAGTCTGCGACATATGGTTTGGATAAGTCAGGATTCTGAGGTCCCTAGACATCTGTACGTAGAAGCAGGTACACGGGACGAGGGAGGGCCAAGGGTAGGCTGTGGGCAATGGGGTGGGAAGGTCAAGTTGAGAAAGGCCTGCAGACCTACCTCTCCATTTTCTTGAGCTACTTGCCAGCCTGCCCCAGCTCCCTCTTATCTCTGTTCTGGCCCCGACTCTGAACGCACAAAGGTCACTGTGGCTTTGGCACCAACACCCTGAGTGGACTCAGTTACGGGGCCTGGGCACTCAGTGAGGCGGTGTGCAGAACAGTATGAGCACAAAAGGGGTTCAGGAATGGTACCTAATCCCAGCTCTGCCATTCACCCGCCCTGTGACCTCTCTTAGGCGGCTGCTTTCTCTGTGGGCTAACTTGGTATTCAGTCTCTGAGCACCCTTTTGCATGAACGTTCTTTTGCAAATTCTAAACTTGACATGTTATCTGAGACTCTGAACTTCCAGAAGCGCTGGAGATAGCCCAGAGAGAATAAAGATTTGAGTGATGGAAATTCAGTAAATATATCTTTCATCTCTCACCAGGGATCTTGTAAGCAATAATTGGACTGTCCCACCCATAGTTTCTAACTTAATCATAGGACATGTATTGAAGGTTTATCATATGTTAAGGAGCTGGGTGAATATTTTGGAGCAACCAGAGAAAATAATAATATTAACAGCAATATGTTGAATACTATCACGGATGTTATACTTCTTACCCATCAATTCTGGGGAGGTAGGTATTACCATCCCCAACTCGATAGAAGAAACCAGAAGCTTTAAGAGATTAAGAATCCTGGCACAGAGCACACAGTGAGTAAGCAGCAGGGCCAAGACAGAAACCCACAGTGCTCCGACTCCAGAACCCGAGCACTTCACTAGAATTTACAGAGTCTTCTGGAAATAATTATGAGAGGCTTAGAAAGAATAAATAATTGTTCCACGCATGGACCAACAAGTACGTTGCTGGTCTAAGCACAGTTCTCTCTTCCCTCACCAGGTTTATTTTCCAGCCAAACTGGAACTTCCCACTGGCAGCCCCTAACTCAGCCGCTTGCTTGATTCCTGTCACACAACTCATGACAATGGGTGGATGGCCTGCCCACCTGGCAGGTTCAGTTACCCAAATGCTTTACTCCATCTTTGTTTTCTTTATGTAGATTGTCATAAGCAGCTTTTCACAGAAAGAGAAATGGACCTATTTCACAATATTTCCCAGAATTTGGGTATCACCTGCTGAGCCCACAAAAACTGACTTGGAGCCCTCAGTTTTGGTTGCTGTTTAAACTCAGGGGCCAGGGAGCTGCTTGATCAGACAAAGAGACAGTTGACAATTCAACTTCCAAAAGTCTGGGTACCACGAACAAGGGAGTTCTTGCTGGGTGGCTGAGCCCTGGGCCCAGGATAGAAAGAGAGGCTCAGGGCACCTTGGGCGGCCCTGGAGGCCCACTGGTTCCTGCAGAAGGCCTGGAAGCCAGTGGAGTTAGTTGGCTCTTGTGAGCCAAGTGGCAAGGACAGAAGGAGAGAGGTTTGGCTTAGCGTTGTGAGTTTGCAAACTACTGATCCAAGGCTCCAAAACAACATTCTGCTCACAGATGTGGAGCAAAAGGAAAAAAGCTTAATTGACATAAGCTACTGGTGGTCATAGATAACATATCAGACTCAGACACAGACTCAGGGAATGCAAGCAACTCTTGAGAGAGAATAATAAAGTTGAACATCAGTAGATAAAGGGACAGACGGCTGGAAGAGAAGGGCCATCTGGATTAGTGGCCTCTTAGGATAGGCCCCAGGAGTGAGATGGGAAGGCTGTCTATAGGGAGCCACCTGTTAAAGAATTCTAGCGTTACCACTGCTCAGACTTTCTCAGGCAGGTTCCGTGCTACAGGTGAAGAAGCTGAGACACAGGGTCAATGACTTGCCTAAGGTCATATCATAGACAAGACACTGGAACCAGCCTTCCTGACTGCTGTCCCAGCGCCCATGTCTTCTGCCTCCCACTGTCTCAGCATCTGACTGGCTCGCTCTCTTTGGCCTTGAGAAATGGTTCCATTTCTTCTCATTGTCTGTGTATAACTATAGGGACCATCGTGGGGACTCCTGCGTGGCTCGGTCGGTTAAGCGTCTGCCTTTGGCTCAAGTCCTGATCTCCGGGTCCTGTGATCGAGCCCCGCGTCAAGCTCCCTGCTCAGCGGGGAGTCTTCTCCTCCCTCTTCCTCTACCCTTCCCCCCCTGGTTATGTGTGCACTTTCTCTGTTTCAAATAAGTAAAATCTCTAAAAAATAATAATAAAACACCTTTAGTGACCATCTTGGTAGCTCCCAGCATGACGTCCGAGCCATTCAGCCTGGTGGTGGGACAGAGCTTGTCATGTCATCTCTAAGTTACTTCTCATATGCAGAGCCCTTAAAGGGCCCATGAAGGTTTCACCCAAGGGGTTAGAGTGGTCAGACTGACAGAAGACAGATAAAGAGGGAGTCTGGGAGGGACAGGGAGAGGGGAGGGGGGAGCTCCCTGACACAGGAGACACTCACACAGAATGAGGGACCACCTGCTGGGAGAGGTACAAGGGGGCCTGCCGAGAGGACAGCTCCAGATGACATTCCCCCTAAGGTATCAGCACCGCGGAGACTTCACGACCGTTTCTACATAATAAACAGCTCGGGAAACACAAGTGTGTCCCCTTTCTTGAATGCAAGGGCCACACAGGCAGGTGTTTTTGCCAGTTTACTTTTTCACTACTATCAGCCCAGTACGTAGAGCTGGGGCACAGCTCTCGGGCTAGATCCAGCCCACAGCCTGCTTTTGTAAATAAGGTTTTACTGGAATTTAGCCATGTATTGTCTACAACTGCCTTCACACAGCAATGGCCGAGTTGAGTCATCATCACTGACCACATAACCCACGAAGGTGGAAATCTTTCCTGTCTGGTCTTTTCTAGAAAAGTTTGACCATCCCTGATCTGGACTGTGGCCTATATCCCAGCAGACGCTGATATACATCTGATGAATGAGTGGTCCGTTTTCTCTGTTGGTGTCATAGAGGTCCAGAGATCTTAGCTTAGAATATGTAAGCATAAAAAAAAAAAACAGGGCATGGAATTCAGAGCTGACAGATCCGGACTTGAACCCTGGTTCTACCACCTAAGAGTCATTTGACCTTAGGCAAATTATTTCTACTTTCTGCTTTTCATGAGCCTCGTTTGTAAAACAGCAATAATAGTAGCCATTTGCGATGAAAGACCAAATCACAGCATAGAAGGCACAGAGCCTGCCCCGTATAAACTACAGAAGACATTACCTCGTTATTAATAACTTCAAGGGGTCTTCTGTGTGAGAGGTTGACATGGGACCCATTGGACACTGTGGAACAGAATCAGCCATCAGAAGGCCTGAGCTCTCCACAGAACAAGAGGCTAGGGCAAGTTCAGGGATGACTATCAGGCAGTTCACCGTGGAAACTTGTGGAAAGTGACCCATCAGCCCATTTACAATATGATGGTATTTAAGATAGTGAATGAATAGGCAAGATTTAACTGGCTATAGATGTCAGATGTTTTTCCACCAGTGAAAAATAATGATCCATCCGTGTTCTCTCATCCATTCCCCTGGTGACCAATTGCATACAATTGGCTGGAGTCAGGGCTGAGCTGCCTGAGGTCACGGGAACCCATGGGAATTACCCAGTCGTAGAGGGACTGACCGTGGCCCTCTGCATCGGCTGACAATTGAATTCTCAAGGAGGGACGTATTTTCTCATACAAGGCAGGTGTGGCCCCTTTGTGTGGTAGATGGTGTTATCTCACAAAGGTAATTTTTCTCTAGCAGGAACCCATAATGTACTCTAGGTGTTCTGGCAATCGCTAAGCTCTCTGATTCCCCAGGCTAACCCAGAAACAAAATAATCATGGGCAAGTGCAAATCTACATGAGCAGGAGGTGGAGGCGGAAACATGCAGTAACTTAGGACTGAGAATGACCACGTCCATAGTTGCCCCTGCTTCTGAGATTTTGCAAATTCAGTGATATATCAGTGCCTGGGCTTTCCTCACTCACATTGAGACAGGCATGGCAATATCTAGAACCCTTTGGGACTAGCTGGAAAGTGCATGTTCCTGTGTGAGAACTTAGCCCTCTTTCTTTTTCTCAGGCATGAAGTCCCGATCCCCAGCTCTTATTAAACACGGCTCATCTACACTAGGTAGAATTCGACTATGGGTGTCCCTAGGGTCTGAGAATCAGCTGTGTTTCTTCTAAGGAATACAGGTTTAATAACAAGGAAAACTGAAGAGATATTATCCAGAATCACGTTTCTTTGTTTTTATCTTCTTTTGTATCAGGACCCAGGACACTGTAATCTATGAAGAGTTTTCTGTCTTCATAGTTGTCTCCTGGGCCACCTCCCTCTGACCTTCAATGATAAACATCTTAGCAGTTGATAACTAGACCACCATCTGCTGCCAAGTGCATTCCAAAATAGCCACACATTTTGTGTGTCTCACTGGGAACTCAAGCATGTTTCTATATCCTTCCAGAAAGCATAACACAAGCCCCCCAATGCTCCTATAAATATCCATAGACCAATTTCAAATCATGTCGAGGAAGAGACCTTAGAGTAGGAGAGCTTGGTGGCTGATAGGTAGTGGTAGGAGTTTTGAGTGAGAGAGTCAGGCGCAGTCTCGGGTTCCACACTCATGTGTGAACTCCTGGTCCGCAACTTCCTTCTGGGATTCTTTCCATTCTCACGTGGGCCACACTCCCTTCTCCCAAGCAATTAAACTTTGAAGTATCTTACACTTAATATTACAGTGACTTAGCCAGAAACATAGATGACTCCCAATCCAGGAATTCCCATGGTTAACAAAAAAATAAACAAATCCTCAACTTCCTTACAGTGCAATAACATACTCGATCATATTTGTCCAGATGAAGAGAGTCTAGACAGAGGGCTGGCAAGGACCGGTTCCTTCCCTCGGACTCTACTTGCTCTCAGTCACCCACCGAACCATCTTGATGCAGACCAAGATCAAAAGCATCAGTAACCCTCAATAAGAAGGAGGTTCATCTTCATAAAGTGGGAGGTCCCTACACAAGTCTGGAGGGCTTAGTTAATGATTGCATATGGAGTTGCAAGCTTTTACCAAAATAATACCAACCAAGCAGTGCACTCCTGACGTCTGTTCACTATTAATGCTTCTCATACCTACTAGGTCCCTCTCATCTGCCTGTCTCCCTCTTTACTGCTCAGCTCTCACCTCTGCTCACAGTCACCCTTGTCCCCAGAGAGCACCAGCTAGGAGCCCTCTCACCCAGTGTTCTGAAGGGGCCTGTAGTTGCCAATATGCTTATCCTCGGGGCTCTCCTGAATGAATACTTCAGGCTGTTTGTGGACATACACCTCGTGTTGTGCTTATCTCTGTGTGTCACTCACATGTGTCCCCAGCTGCTGGTTTGTGCGTGTTCTCACCTGTCCGGGGGTCATTTATTTGTGTTTCTGTGCATAGATGGAAGCATACTAAAGAGAAAACGTCAGTAGATGTAATTAAGATCGTCTTGTTCCAGAAAGAACTCTGGTGGTTTTCTTTGGGTGATTACAAAAAAAAAAAAAAAAAAAAAAAAAATGGAGTAGTATGCGTTAAAAGCAGGGAAAAAGAAATAAGAAAATGGAAGTGGGGGTAAGTGGAATAGGAATGAAGCAAAAAGGAAACCTGCATTCCATAGTGACCTCTCACTAGGTGAGCAAATGCACGTGAACATGAACGAGTGGATTTCAAGCGAGGGTTATTCTAGGTATGGGCCCGTCTGTTAAGTTCTCAGGCCCAGTCTCTCTGCAGCCTGACTCTGGTGGGAGACGAAGGGGCAGAGAGGCACCTGCTTCCTACTTAGCGATCTTGTTCACTCCTTCCCCACTCCAACCCCATTCCTTTATGCTAGTTTGGCTTCTTCCTTGGGTAAGTACATTTTGGGAGTGGAATCTAACAGATTAGCCAGAGTGGGCTAGGGAAAACCTAGCCTTCTCACTGGCCCAGGAGGTGCTTCTAGAGGCAATTGGGGAACGGAAAATAGATACTTGGCTGAGGGCAGGGCTCAGAGAATCGGCCAGGTGATTTGGGAGAATGATTGGAAGTGAGCCCAGGACAGAAAGGATCAAGCCAATGGGGAAAAGATGACAGCTTGAGAGCAGAGAAGAGCTCTAGGACATGACCCAGGTGCCAGTGGAGAAGCACAATCTGGATGCAGGTAAGGACACAAGAGAGAGCAGGGAGCACTGTGGATTATCCAGGGAGAAAGAACTCTGCTCCACCAAAAATGGGGCCAATGCCTGAGGTGGTGACGGGGTGAGGCTGGTCAGGTTTGGGTCAGGTGAAGCAGAACGAGCCTTCAGCTTCATGGGTGTGGGTATTCCTTGGAAACTAAAGAGGCCAGCCCTCAGGTTCAGAGCATAGCGTTACAACCAGAAAGGTTCTGCTAATGTTTTCATCAGCTTTGTGCAAACTATTGTAGGAGACTCATTACAGGAGCCTGTAATGCACATGCCCATCCAGATGGATTTGTCTGTCTTAGGCTCCAAACCTCTGGAGGACAGGACTCCATTCCCACCTAGCACCACCCTGTGCTTCCTCAGGCTCAAAGAGCCTGTTGCTGGCAATGATTTAGAGAAGGCAACTCTCTGTTCATGGGTTTGTTGATTGGCTAAATGACTCGATTCGCAGACCTTGAAGGTGCCACAATATGACACTGTGTTTTCATTGTTTTTTGTTTTGTTTTGTTTTTTTCCTATTTTCTCCCCCAAGAGCAGAAAGAGCCTGGGCCTTACTCATTTTTGTATTTCCAGAACTTAGAACTGTGCTAGAATATCATGGTGCTCCAGAAATACAGATTGAGAGAATGAGTGGGGGTGAGCCTGAAGAGTGGTACAAAAAAAAAAAAAAAAAAAGAGTGGTCCGACCTCACCTCCCCACCCCCCACCCGGCCCAGCAACCCTTTCATCCCGGGGCATCCCAGGTAGGTGCCAAGCCTCTGACTAATGAACGATGCAGAACTCCCTACCCCTGGCTCCCGTGGGCATTTGAGTTTGCAACCTCTCCAGTGAACACTACTATAATTCCAAATTTATGGGTGATAAAACTGAAATTTTTAATTTGCAGATGCTATCTGAGTCAGAGCCAACACTGGTCTTCCAGGACCCAGAATCCCTGTTCATAACCACGAATCCCTACACATTCACTCTCTGTGGGACTCTGACGTCATCACTGGAGTGTTCCGACGAAAGCTTCCTCACCTGTAGAGATAATAAAACCTACTTAGAATAGTTGTGAGATTCAGATGATATAAATGCAACAATAAGCAGGGAGATGGCAGCTATGCTTTCCAAGGGACTTACCCTTAAAATCTGAAAGAAAGTAGCAGATGGACAGTTTTCTGATCTAAACCAACTTAGAAAAGAAGTCCTATTCAGGTAGCACCTCCTCCTTGAAGTAACTAAAATCACCATCAGTACTTCATCTATTTGCCCTTTGGCAAATATATTGCAAGGGCCTTCCATGTGCCCCTTGGTACCGAAGGACAGGAGAGCCTAGTAGGAAAGTGAGCTTCAACTCAGAAGGCTTAGCCTGACAGGCTCACTCATATCCCTACTGGCTGAGGGAATTTGCACGAGTCACTTAACCTGCTTAGCCCTCAGTTTTCTGAACTATAAAAAGGGAATGAGAATACCCAACCTACACAGCTGTGAGGTTTAAATGAGCTTTATACTCCAAAAGGGACCAGCTACTATTCCCATCATTGCCCAGCTGGTGGTGGGAGTGTGGGGGGTGCGGGCGGCCCAGTTGGCTCAACGGCCGTAGTAACACTGATTTCAACCTCAGGATTACTGTATTATTTATTGGAGAAGAGAAGAAATATTTCACCACTGATACTTAGAATTTCCAGTGCAAGCTAATAATAAAAAAGTACACCAACTCTTAATCCATCTTATTATTGTTTTAAATTCCCTCCAGGCAATGCACTCCTTACTGATTACACATAGAACAGACCACTCCCACGGCCAGCCATTGGTAAGCAAATGAATTATATCTTTGTGCCCAAGTATTCAGGTGGTAATCAGAATTAATTGGCAGTTATAAAGCACATTTATAGTAACTCCTTGAGATTCTGTGCATGGAATCAATAGACTTTGTTACAAAGTAGCAAACCTCTTAGTTAATCCAATCAAAAATTCCATGGGGGTGCCTGGTGGCTCAGTGGGTTAAGCCTCTGCCTTCTGCTCAGGTCAGGATCCCAGGATCCTGGGACCCAGGCCCACCTCAGGCTCCCTGCTCCGCAGGGGGTCTGCTCCTCCTCCTCCTTCTGCCCCTCCTTCTGCTCATGCTCTTGTGCTCTCTCTCTCGAATAAGCAAATAAATATTTTTTAAAGTCCATGGGCTTGGACGCCTGGGTGACTCATTGGGGTAAGCCTCTGCCTTCGGCTCAGGTCATGATCTCAGGGTCCTGGGATCGAGTCCCGCTTCTGGCTCTCTGCTCCGCAGGGAGCCTGCTTCCTTCTCTCTCTTTCTCTCTCTCTCTCTGCCTACCTCTCTGCCTCCTTGTGATCTCTGTCCGTCAAATAAATAAATAAAATCTTTAGAAAATGAAAAAAAAAAGTTCATGGGCTTTTCCTATTCTAAAAAATTTTTACTGAAGTAGCATATAAAGAAAAGGACACCTATCATTCAGCTTGCTGGATTCTCTGTAGAGCGCACTCATGGAGCCAGAACCCGAATCAATGAACAGAACATTGCAGGTACTCCAGAAGCCTCTTCATTCCGGCCTCCAGTAACTACCCCTTGCCTTCCTTCAGTACCTCAGAGATCTTTCTATACTGTGAATCCGATCATGTCATCCCTCGATTTAAACGCTTCACACGTGTTTTGATGCTCTTTGATTCAAATCAGTCAAAACTCCTGCACCTGTCTCTGTGCTTTAATGATCCAGCGGTGCCAAACTTCCTTCCTTTTGCTGAATAAACCATGTGCTCTCTCTCCCCTTTGTCTTTTCAAAACTATGTATGAGCGCACCATTGGGATATAATTCCTATACTGTGTAATTCACCAACTTAAAGTGTATAATTCAGTGGTTTTTTTGGATGTTCATAACCATCACCATTCTCAATTTTAGCATATTCTCATCACCTCAGAAAGAAACCCAGAGCCAATTAGCATCCATTCCTCATTTCTTCTCAAACCCTCCTCCCTCATAATCGATGTTCTGCCTCTATTGATATATCTGTTTCGGACATGTCATGAAAATGGAACCATACCATTATGCCTCCTCTTTTTGGGCTGGCTTCTTTCACTTAGCATGACATTTTCAAGGCTTATTCGTGGTGTACCATCTATCAGGACATCATTCCTTTTTCTTACAAATAATATGCCATCGGAGCAAAATGCTCTATTTTGATTTATCCATTCATCAGTTGATTGGCATTTTAATGTTTCCACTTCTTAGCTGTTATGAATCAAGCTGCTTTGACTGTTCACATCTAAGTTTTTGTGCAGATATATGTCTTCCTTTCTCTTGGTTATACACCTAGGGGTGGAATTGCTGGTTCATACTGTCACTGCTGTATGGAGGAACTGCCAGACTGTCTTTGGAGTCCTTGGCTCCATCATGACCAGCGGTATATCCTATTCTCTAAAATACTTGTTATTACCAGCCTTCTTTATTATAGCCAGCCTATTCTGTAAAGTGATATCTCATCATGATTTTGCTTCACATTTCCCTAGTGACTAATGTAATGATACTAGGCAGCTTCTCATGTGTTTTATTGGCTATTGTAGATCTTCTTTGGAGAAATATCTATTCAGATACTTTGCCCATTTTTTAAAAAGAGTTTATTTTTTTGAGAGAGAGCGAGCAAGAGCAAGAGAGAAAGAGAGAGCACGAGTGAGGTGAGAGTCAAGGGGGAAAGCAGGGTCCCCAGTGAGGAGGGAGCCTGACACGGGGTTCAATCCTGGGACTCCAGAGTCATGACCGAGCCAAAGGCAGGCACCCGTTTTGCTAAATTTTTAATTGAGTTTTTTCGTATTGACTTCAAAGAGCTCTTTATGTAGTCTAGATAAAAGCCCTTTATCAGAGATATGACTTAAAAAGATTTATATAAAATAGAAACGTTGGGAGAGGATTACTATGGTTTTTAATTGAACGCCAAGGTGAGTTTCAACTTAGTAGGGCACACTTAGAAGAGAAAGCAGTGAGGCCAGGGTACTCAGGGACATCTGGAAGAAAAGGCATTTTTGAGATGCACCTTGAAGGATGGGCAAACTGGAGGGTGGAGAATCCACGGCAGCAATGCTAAGGCCCATTCCATTCAACAGTAGGTCAGAATTATCATCCATTCCCATCAGATCCCCGGTATTTACTGAAGACCCACCCTCTGCCAAGCACTCTTCCAGAAGAAGTAAGAAGGTTCCTCTCCTTCAAGGAATTTACAGCCCAAGTGGGTGATAAAGACATATAAACAAACATCAGGATTTGCAATTCAATGTGCTAAGTACAAGTACAAGCATTACAGCAGTACAGAGAAGGGAGGATGTCTTGGACCACTTTGGACGTTCAGATGATTCATTAAATCAGGGAGGCTTTGAGGCCTTTGAATAGAATTCATGGGACTGTTAAGTAAGATGAGAATGGAGTACTCCTCCATCGGAAAGGATGAATATCCCACTTTTGTAGCAACCTGGACGGGACTGGAGGAGATTATGCTGAGTGAAATAAGTCAAGCAGAGAGAGTCCATTATCATATGGTTTTGCTTATTTGTGGAGCATAAGGAATAACACAGAGGACATGGGGAGATGGAGAGAAGTGAGTTGGAGGAAATCGGAGGGGGAGATAAACCATGAGAGACTGTGGACTCTGAGAAACAAACTGAGGGTTTTGGAGGGGGGAGGGTGGGAGTTTGGGTGAGCCTGGTGGTGGGTATTATGGAGGGTACATATTGCATGGAGCACTGGGTGTGGTGCATAAACACCTGGAACACTGAAAAGAAATTAAAAAAATAAATAAAAGATTAAAAAAATACGTCTTTATTTTTAATACCCAAAATTTATGTTTGACATTCTCTCCACTGAGGAGTATAAAGAGCGAACCATAGTAGTATTTGAAGCACTAGTGACTTGGTCATTAAAAAAAAAAGCATGGATTTTATATATTCTGTTAAATTGTTGTGGATCTTGAGGTAATTTTTATGCTCATCACTACTTCAAAATCACAGTAGTTATTAGACCCACCAGTAGATCTTGTTATTTAATGTGTTAATAAATAAGTAGTATGATATAGTCAGATTTGACTTCTTAAAATTTTGATTACTCTATTTCAATACAATTGGTTTCCTTTGTAATCCTGTATGTTTCCTTTTATGTATTTGTAAACTGAGAAGGGCTTCTGAGCTTAATCAACTGCCGGAAGATAGATGGCACAAAAATGTCAAGAAAGCCTACATTAAATAATTCTTCACTGAGGCTGGAGATTGCACTGGGCCAGAACAGAGACAGACAAATAAGCAGATAATTTCAGTATAATAGAAAATGTATGACAGAGGTCTGGATAAGGTACTTTGGAAAGAAGTAGGATCGATTCTTTCTAGAGCTTTCAAAGAAGGCAATAGGTAACATTTGAACTGACTCTCGAAAGATGGGAATAAAGTTGAAGAGACCCTCATGCCTCAGGTCCAACCCTGTCTCCAGTCCTTGAGTCACCTCTGTGGCATTCCATCATGTGAATCCAGTATCTGCCCAAAACACTTGAACCTTGGAGGCATGCATCCAGAGGCTGGCTAGAGTTGGAGGAAGAGGGGAGAGCAGGACAGGAACTTGACAGGTGTAGTCATGTGACAAAGGACAGGCCTGTATTTGTAGAACCAGAAAGAGGCCAGATGAGCAGGAAGAAGTAAGACCACCAGGGCCTATGGACTGGGGTCACACAAAGGGGGAAAAAAAAAAAAAAAAGACCTTGGCCTTAGGAATCAGTCAAACCTGGGTCCACTCTAAAATGGACAGCTAATAACCTGCATGACCTTCAACAAGTTATTTAATCTCTTTGAATCTCTGTTCTGTCATATGTAAATATGAATTAATACCTATATTTCAGGGTTGTGGGGACCAAGTGATAGAGCATACGGAAAAGTACTTGGCACAGAGGAGGCAATCAGTAACTGTCAGAGCCTCTTCCTTCCAGTTTTGCCCAAAGCCAGCCTTTGCTATCCGTGTCCCTCTGATGTTCATTTGACCTTGATTACTCATTCTCTAGACCCAGTAATAACTAGATTTATTAACTTCTTACTATGTGCTTGAACTTGTACTGAACATTGTCTCTTTTCGTCCTCACAACGTCCTACAAAGGTGAAAACCTCTATTTTACAGATGAGGAAACTGAGGCTCAGAGAAACCAAACAACATAATTTGCCCAAGGTCCCACAGCTAGGAAGTAGTAGAACTGGAATTTAAACCCAGATATGGCTGACATTAAAGTCTATGCTCCACACTGTAGTGCTTCCAGAGAAGCATTTGGAGATCACTCTGTTGGGTAGACCTTTAATTCGCCTATCAACAATTGACCAAAGCCCTAGAAAGCTATGCTTTAACAGACAATGCCTAAAAACACCAAAATCAACAAAAGCAAAGAAGTAGGTTGGACAAGGGGGAATCCTTATAAGGAAAATAATTAAATACTTAAAATATTAACAGCAATTTCTTGGGTACTGGAGAATGTCGCCTTTTTTCCCAGACATTGGAAGGCAACAACTGTACAATTTGAGATCCTGAAGGTCTTCTTTAGGGTTTTGTGATTAAAGTCACCTGGAATGGTGGCAGTATCTCCACTTTCAATCTATTCACCTTAACATTAAGCTAGGGAGATCCCAATCACAAAGACTGCTATTTGCATAGTGCTTATGGTTTAGTAAACATTCTTATTTACAGGGTTATCTGCTGACAGGACCCAAGGAGATACATAGAGCCAGGGTCATTTGTATTTTCAGAATAGGAACCTGAGACTCAAAGAAGCAAGGTGACTTCCCCAACCAAGGCCAATGAGCTAGTAGACAGAATCATGATTTAAACCCCATCCTCTGACCTCTTCTCCAGGATGACTTCCACCTCCACTGGCATCTTTGTCCCAGTCCAAATTAGTTAAGAGACTGAGGCTCTTTGGAAGCATACTTCTAGATTCCTGGGAACTGTGTTGGATGATGGGTTCAAAGCAAACAGAAGATAGTATTCACTATAAAAGTAAAAATCTAGCATTTCTTGAAATAACTTTATTGAGCTATATATCACATACCATAAAATTCATGTTTTTAAAAGGTATAATTCAGTGGTTTTTAGTACATTCACAAAGCTTTGTTCCCATAACCACTAATTCCAGAATTTTTTTTTCACCATAAAAAGAAACCCATAGCCACTGCAACCACTACCCATTCTGTTTCTATGAATTTATCCTGCTGGCCATGTCCTATGAACACAGTCGCTCAGTATGTGGGCTTTTGTGTCTGGATTTTTTTTTTCACAGCCCACTCACATTATAGTATGGATCAGTACTTCATCCTTTTCATGGCCAAGTAATATTCCATCATGTGGATATACCACATTTTATTTGTCCATTAACAATTAAGGGACATTTGAGCTATTTCCCCCTTATGGCTCTTATAAATAAAGAATGAAAGCTGCTATGAACATTTGGGTATAAACTCTTGCCTGGATATGTGCTTTCATTTGGGTATATACTGAGGAGTGGAATTGCATAGGTAACCCTATGTTTAGCTTTTTAAGGAACTGCCAGAATAAGACAGTTCTATATTCTATTTGTTCCTTTATTCTTCACACTACTCTTCTATTTATACTATTTCCAAAGTATAGTATTTTACCCTCTGACCAGTGGTGTATGAAGGGTTCCATTTTCTCTCAGTATTTACTGTTACCTGTTTTCATTAGTATTAGTAGTATATATAACCATACTCGAGGGTGTGAAATGGTATCTCATCGTGGTTTTGACTGACATTTCCCTGTTGGCTAATGGTATTGAGCATCTTTTTATGGGCTCATTGACCATTTGTATACCTTCTTTGGAGAAATGTCCATTCACATTCTTTGCCAACTTAATTGGGTTGTTTATCATTGAAGTGTAAAAGTTCCTTATACATTCGAGGTATAAGCCCTTGATTGGATATGATTTGCAAACATTTTCGCTCATGCAGTGGGTCATCTTTTCATTTCCTTGATAACATCCTCTTAAGAAATAAAACTTTGTGTAAGTGCAATTTATCTATATTGCCTAACCCAAGATCACAATGACTATGCTTTCTTTTCAGAGTTTCATACTTTTAGCTTTTACTTGTAATTCCGTGATCCATTTTGAGCTATTTTTTGTATACAATGCAAGGTCAGTATCCAAATTTGTTCTTTTGCATGTAGATATTTCGTTGAGCCAGCACTCTTTGTTAAAGACTAGTCTTTCCCCATTGAATTGACTTGCCAGTCAAAAATCAATTGACCATAAATGTAAGGGATTCTTCCTGGGCTCTCAGTCCTATTTCATTGATCTAGATGTTTATTCTTATTCCAGGACAGCACTGTCTTGATTACTATAGCTCTTTGTATTGAGTCTTGAAATCTGGAAGTGTAAGTCAACTATCTGTGTTCTTGTTTTTCAAGATCACTTTGGCTCTTCTCTGTCTCTTACACTTCAATATGAAATTTAGGATGAGCTTATCCACATTGGCCACAAAAAAGATAACAAGGATTTTGAGTGAAATTGCAGTGTATCTGTAGATTGATCAGTCTTGGAAATACTGCCATCTTAACAATATTCATTGTTCCAATCCATGAACTTTGGGTGCCCTTCCATTTATCTAAGACTTCTCTAATTTCTTTCCATGACTTCTGTAGTTTTCAGTATATACGGTCTTGATATACTTTCATTAAGTTTAGTCCTAAGTATTTTATTCTTTTTTATGCTAACATAATGGAATTGTTTCCTGTGGTATTATGATTTAGAACATGAAAATGAATACGAAAATATGAATATGTATTAGATCTTCACCCCTGTTCTTAGCATACAGTTCCTAAACCCTTGTAATTTCCCAAGTTTTTAGAGCAATAGGGTCATCTTTTGTTATAACATTCGGATTTCCTCCTCAGTTCCTGAAATGATTTCTGAGAAATAAAGATGAGAAATTCGTACCTTGCTGTTTATAACAAGACCCTTTCAACCATACTTGGTTTTATGTGAATGAGGGGACTTTGGGAAAGCCCCTTAGGATGGGGGCTGATTTCCAAGGGAATCAACCTCAATTAGAAGGTTGGATTTTTCAGTTCCACCTTCCACCCTCTGGGGAGAAGAGAGGAACAGAAGGCTAAGTCAATCACCAATGACCAAGAATCATGACTATGTATGACACCTCCATAAAACCCCCTAAAATGATGTTCAGAGAGCTTCCAAGTTGGTGAACACATGGAAGTGCTTGGAGAGGGCTGAGCTCAGGAGGGCATGGAAGCTCTGTGCCCTTTCCTTACACCTAGCCTTATGCATCTCTTCCACCTGGCTAGTCCTGAGTTGTATCTTTTCATAATAAACTGATGATCTTGTAAGTAAAATGTTTTCCTGAGTACTGTGAGCCACTCTAGCAAATTAATCAAACCTGAGGAAGAGGTCATGGAAACCTGCAATCTATAGCCAGTTCGTCAGAAGCAATGTTAGATAACAATGTAGACTTGCAATTGACATCCAAAGTTGGGGGTGGAGGGAGGAGGATATAGTTTTGTAGGACAGAATGCTTAACTTGTAGGATCTGATGCTATCTCGAGGTAGATGGTGTTAGAATTGAGTTAAATTACAGGACATCTAGATGGTATCACAGAGTCATTTGGAGCACAGAAAACCCCCCACATACTTACTTGATGACCAGAAGTGTCAGAAATGTAGTAGTGTTAAAGTGTCAGAAGTGTCAGAAGGTGGTAGTGTTAGAGTAAAGGAGACACACAGAAGGAGTATGATTTCCCTTAATACGTCCTTAATTTTATTTTTGGATCATTCATTGCTAGCGTTTAGATATGCAACTGATTTTTGTATATTACTCTTGTATCCTGCAAACTTGCTGAATTTTCCTCGTTCTAATAATCTGTAGTGCCTTCTTTAGGGTTTTTTATGTATGAGACTATGCCAGCTACAAATAAAAATAGTTTTACTTCTTTCTTTTCTATCTGGATGCCTTCTGTTTCTTTTTCTTAATTGCTCTGGCTAGAACCTCTAGTACGATGTTGAATAGAAGTAGGCAAGTGTTCTTTACTTGATCCTGATCTTGGGGAAAAAAGTTTCAGTATTTCACTATCAAGTATGATGTTTGCTGAGGGTTTTTCCTAGATACCCTTTAATATTTTGAAGATGTTCCCGTCTCTTCCTAGTTTATTAAGTACTATTATCAAGAAAGCCTGTTGGATTTTGTCAAATGATATTTCTGCATCTATGGGGATAATTAATTCGTTTTTGTCTTTTATTCTATTGATATAGTATATTAATTTTTGTATGTTAAACCCTTTTTATATTCTTGGGATAACTCCCCCTTGATCATGTGGATGTTGCTTTGTGCATTGCTGGTTCAATTTGTTAATACTCTGTTGAGAATTTTTGCATCTATATTGATAAAAGATATTGGTCTGTGATTTTCTTTTCCTGTGATGTCTTTGGTTTTGTTGTCAGTACAATACTAGCCTCATAGAATGAGATGCAAAGTATTGCTTTCTTTTCTTTCTTTCTTTTCTGTTTAGAAGAGTTTGTGAATGATTTATGTTAATTCTTCATTAAAGGTTTATTAAAATTTAACAGTGAAGTTTGTTAAATTTTAATAATTTCAAGGGCTATGGCTTTTTTGTATGGAGGAAGTCTTAAATTAATAATTTAATCTCTTTGCTTAAAGATCTATTTATATCATCTAGGTTTTTGGGGGGAGTTATTGTGAGTTTTAGTAGTTTACAACTTTTTAGGAAGTTGTTAAATTTTGTCTATATTATCTCATTTTTAGCATATAGTTGTTCATCATATTCAATAATCTTTTGCATTTCTGTAAGATTGGTAGTAATGCTCATTCTTTCATTCCTTATTTTAGTAATTTGAGTCTTTCTCTTCTTTTTGCCTAGGCTAGCTATAGGTTTTTCAATTTTCTTGATCTGCTCAAAGAACCAAATTTTGGTTTGATTGATTTCTCTCATGCTTTTCCATTCTCTTTTTCGTTATTTTCTTCTCAAGTCTTTATTTCCTTCCTTTTGTTTATTTTGAGTTAGTATGTTCTTTTCTTAGTTTGTTAAGATGTTGGTTTAGGTTATTGATTTGAAATGTTTCCTTTAAAAAAAAAAAAAAGAACGATACTTAGAGCTATAAATTTCCCTCTAAGTACTGCTTTAGTTGCATTCATAAGTTTTGGTATGTTGTGTTTTCATTTTGTTCTTCTTCTTTATTTTTAAGATTTGCTTCCTTCGAGAGAGAATGAGTGGGAGGAGCAAAGAGCAAGGGAGAGAGAATCTCAAGTACACACTGCATTGAGCACAAAGTCCAATGTAGGGCTCAATCTCAGGATGCTGAGATCACACATTGAGTTAAAACCAACACTCAGACACTTAGCAGACTGAGACACCCAGGTGTCCTGTTGTGTTTTCATTTACCTCAAAGTATTTTCTAATTTCTTTGTGATTTCATCTTTGGTCATTGGGTATTTAGGAGTTCATTGTTTAATTTTTGTACACATATGAATTCCCTAAATTTCCTTTTATAATTGATTCCTACTTTTATTCCATTGTTGTCAGGAGAAATATTTTTTATGAGATTTCAATCCTTTAAAATATATAGTGGCTTGTTCTATGACCTAATACCTGGTCTGTTCTGGAGAATGTTACATTGCCACTTGAGAAGCATGTTCATTCTGTTATTGGGTAGAATGTTTTATAAGTGTGTGTTAGGTCTCATTGGTTTATACTTTGTTCAACTCTTTCATTACATTGTTGATTTTCTGCCCAGCTACTTATACATTATTAAAAGTGGTATATTAAACTTTCTAACCCTTAAATTGTGTATTTCTCCCTTCAATTCTGTCAGTTTTTGCTATATGTATTTTGAGCCTCTGTTGTTAAGTAAATATGTGTTTATAATTATTGTTTTCCTGATGGATTGACGCTTTTACTATTATAAATGTACTTGTTGCCTCTAGTAATAATTTTTGTTTCAAATCTGTTTTGTCTGATATTAGTATATCAGTTCTCTTTGGGGTACTATTAGTATGATCTATCTTTTTCTAACCTTTTACTTTCAAGCTATTTTTATCTTTGAATGTAAAGCCTCTTAGAGATGGCATATAGTTAGATGGAGCGTTTTTATCCATTTTTTTTTCAATCCTTGTTTTTCTATCGTAGTTTTAGTCCATTTACATTTAAGCAGTTATTGATAAGGTAAGATTTAATTTTTCATTTTGCTATTTTTCTTCTGTGTGCCATGTGGATTTTTTTTTTCTTTGTCCCTCCATGCCTTCATTACTGCCTTTTTTGTGTTAAATAGTATTTTCTAGCATAGAACATTCCCTTGCTCTTTCTTTAAAAAAAAAAAAAAATATATATATATATATATATATATATATATATATATGTATTATATATGTGTATTTTTTTTCCCTTAGTGGTGAGCCAGAAGATAACAAGATCTTAAAACAATCTAATTTGGATTAACACCCTGCATTTTTGTAGTACATTCTTATTTACATTTTTCATGTAATTCTAAGGAAGGAAAAGTAAGAAATCTGGGCTAGAAATCCTTTGCTCTACTCAGCCTCTAGGACCTGTTGGGAGCAATGTTACTCAGGCATAATGCTCCTCTGGGGGCAAATTAGAGCCATGTGAGAGAGATCCTTTTCTGATTCCCAGGATATAGATTTTCAGGGTTATCATAACAACTTTGTATGGACTCTCCAGCTTCCAAAGTGCATTCAAATACATCAGTGATTCTCCAAGTGTGGTCTAGATCTCTGAATGTCCATGAGATGCTTTCAAGAAATCCTCAAGGACAAAACTATTTTCACAATAGTACCAAGATGTTATTTGCCATTTTTAGCTCTCATTCTCTCACAAGAGTACAGCAAAATTTTCTAGACTTTACACAGCATGTGATATCACAACAGATTGAATGCAGAAACAGATATGAGAAATTAATGTCTCTATTAAGCCAGGCATTAAAGAGATTGGCAAAACTGTAAAACAATGACACTCTTTTCTCTAAGTTGTTTCTAAAATATAGTGAGATTTCATGAAATATGTTATTTATATTAACATAAGTGGTTTATTATTATTAATTTTAGATAAGTTTTTAAAAATTTCCCAGTTTTAATTTATAATTATAATGTGGTAAATATTGATATAACACGTTTAAACAAAAGCTTGTTTGGGTTCTTAATAAATTTTAAGAGCATAAAGGCGTCCTGAAACTAAGAATTTTGAAAGCTGCTGACATTTGTTATCTCCCTTAACCCTCACAACAGCACCATAGGGAAAGGAGGATAAGTTCACTCACTTGCTGCTATGGCTCCTTGGATGGAGAAACTGAGGCTGTGGGCCTAGGACTATACCTGATAGGGCTGGATTTAATAGGAAAGCAGTCTAAGATTCTGAGGCTGGAGCTATAAACTCTTCGTAGCCATTGACACCGTTGGCCTCTCCCATGTTCTGGATACTCTTTCCACACTGGCTTCCATGACAATGTTCTTAGTTTTACAAATGGTGGCCCTTTTTCCACCTGCCCATTTATTATTGCTATTACCCCACATCCTATCCTTAACCTACTCTTCTGGCCTCCCTCTAGAGTCCCCCTGGATGAGGTCACTCACCATTATACATGATGATTCCCAAACGCACCTCTCCAGCTCAGCTCTATCTCTTGAATTTAAAAGCTAAGTACTGGATTTATCTCTCCAGAAATCCCCTCGGATGTTTTAAAGCCACATGCTCAAAATTCTCTAATCACTAGGCCCTGGATATATTGTAGTAGACACAGGTAGTGTGACAGTGAAGAACACATAATTCCTCTTCTTAAGGAAAAAGCGGTCTATTAGAGATAACCAGTTTGTCCCAACCAGCTTCTGTATTTTGGGGTCTGGTTTTGTATAACCACTATTGGCCCAATCTCCCAAGACTTCCTGTTCTTCACCATCCCTTCGGTACACGAGCCACTAAGTCACATGTATTTTATTTCTGTAATGTCTCCCCAGCCTTCATCTCTCTCCGTCACTACTGCACCTCCCTCAGATAGAGAGATCTTATATCATTTGTGAATGATTTCACTTATCTCCTAATCAGTCTTTTGGCCTCCTGTCTCATTTCCATCTAACTCATACTTCCCATTGTTGCATGAGTGGTCATTTTATAATCTCACATCTGCTTTGCTTACTTCCATGCTAAAACTCTTCAGTGACTCCTTCTTCTCTGTAAAATAAAGTCTGCTTTGTTAGCAGGCCTTCCAAGGTTCTCCAGGAACTGACTATTGCTTCACTTTGTATCACTCTCTGAATGTATCCACGATATTCCAAATGGTGTTTCTGATAGCAAGAATGCCCTCCTTAATTACCCGGTCATTCTTTATGATCCTTCTAAAGTATAAGGGTTTTTTCAGTCCTCCCAAGAAACCTTAATCATTCTCCCTTTTGGTATACCACTAGAGCTGGCACAGATCTCTCTTCATTACAGTTCTTATAATTGTGTATTATAATTTTTTTCTTTCCACAGCTGTATCTCTCTCTGGACAGAAGGCCTCAGTAAGGGGGTTTCTGGGTAGCTCAATCAGTTAAATATCTGCCTTCGGGGGCGCCTAGGTGGCTTAGTGGGTTAAGCCGCTGCCTTCGGCTCGGGTCATGATCTCAGGGTCCTGGGATCGAGTCCCGCGTTGGGCTCTCTGCTCAGCGGGGGGCCTGCTTCCCTTCCTCTCTATCTACCTGCCTCTGTCTACTTGTGTTCTCTGTCTATCAAATAAATAAATAAAATCTTTAAAAAAAAAAAAATCTGCCTTCGGCTCAGGTCATGATCCCAGGATCCTGAGATCAAGCCCTGCATCAGGCTCCCTGCTTAGCAGGAAGTCTTCTTCTCCCTCCTCCCTCTACCTCTCCCCCCTGCTCATGCTCTCTCACACATGTGCACTCTCCCTCTCTCTCAAATAAATAAATAGATAGATAGATAGATATCTTTTTGAAAAAAGAATGCCTCGATGGCAGGAATTATTCATCTTTTAGCACCAGTCCTAGCCCAGTACTTGGCACAGAGTGGCTACTAAATAAGTATTTAATGACTTAATGTTGAAGGTCTATCAAATATGGATCACACTCAGACTTCTTCCCATTTTCCAAATTTAGAATTCCCTTCCCATTTTTCATCCAATCACCCAAGCCAAAACACAGGTAACTCTATTAGCAGATTCCATGCTCTTCTCTATTCCCTATCACTAATGAATGATCAGTTCAGCTTATTCCATTTCTCTGATCTCTCTCCAATATGTCAGGTGCCCTCCATCACCACCCTTAGGGAAGTCCTCCAACCCTTAAGAACGCTGCAGCCATATTTTCAGCTTCAAAAAGTGAGGTATAAAATATCTGTATCATCTCCAGATGGGAGGCATTCTGATAACAGAACTAATATCTAAAAGGTTGAAATTCTCTAAATGCTTTCAGTGATTTTTAGGGATGGCCATAAAGAATGGCTGAGATCATGATGTCACTAAGAAATTCAGGTTGGGTGGTCATTTAGCCTTGGTTGCAAGGTTCTCAGGCCTCTGTTTTAAGAGTTTCAGACCTTAAGGTATTTATCATTCAGGTAACAAAGGACAAATGCACAGACAAGAGTAACTAAAAATACAATATTGTAAGTACCAAATAAATGAGGAAGTAATTGAGGAAAGAAATACTGAAGAGCTATGACCTGAGCTGGGCTTTAAGGTCCTTGTAGCAGAGGTATGCCAACTCACACCTGAAACTGTCCCTATGGAAACACCCCAACTCCAGTCCCCACTGATGGAAATGGATCCTTGTCTACCAGTCAATGTTGACTGACCAGAGAAAGTTGATTCAAGGGTGTTCCATCCTTGCGCAGTCTGAGATCTGTGACTTGGACCTACATAAAAGGATGAGCTGGAATCTAAAATTGGGAAACCAAAATGGGTGGGCTGGCAGTATAGGCTGGCATGAAAAGACTTGCTTCAAGTGTTACCTTGAGGCCAAGGTGGGGCTGGAGAGTCCAGGCCCAGCCAAAGCCGAGTGTAAGTCAGAATCATGAAGAAATAAAAACCATGAGTATATAGAACAAGTCGGTCTGTAAAGGAGCCAAACACTCTAATATAAGTGACAACAGCATAGGAGAAAGACCATGCAATTGAAAAGACTAGAAGCAGCCAGTCCCAGGATCCATCTTGGACCTTGATGTCTTTCAGGCTCTTTGCAGGCTTTCACTCCTCCTCAGCCTTCTTTTCCTGGTGATGGCTTGAATGCTGTTCCTTGCAACCTAAGAGCTCAACGGAAACAGATTTGATCACATGGAGCAGAGGGGAAGAGAACTCCAGGAGCCCAGGCCAGCATGGACGGTGGCTCAGAGATTAAATTTCTCGTGGACCACTCAGGGAGGGAGTGGAAGAAAGGGATTTTTTTTTTAATGAAAGTAAAAGTGATGGGAACATCTTACATTTTAAAAGAAGCCACAGGCACCTGGGTGGCTCAGTCGGTTGAGCGTCAGCCTTCGGCTCAGGTCATGGTCCCAGCATCCTGAGATTGAGCCCCGCATTGGGCTTCCTGCTCGGTGAGGAGTCTGCTTCTCCCTCCCTCTGCTTCTTTCCCAGCTTGTGTCCTCTCTCTCGCTCATTCTCTCTCTCTCTCTATTAAATAAATAAAATCTTTAAAAAATAAAAAATAAAAGAAGCCAGATTGGGGTTTTGCAAGTGTCTGAAGGCATGCATGCGTGTAGGTGAAGGCGGGCAAGTATTCAAGTTAGGATCATGACTGCAGTCTGGATCCCATGGGCAATAGGAAATGATGGCAGCTGGGAACAGGATGAAGATACCATCGGCAAGGAATCTGAAAAATCATGGTCTTGGAAGACATTCCGTTTCCCAACCTTGAGGCACGCTGGTCCCAGCCCTGCACAGATGGAGGATGGGTAATGTGTGGCTGAGGGAAGCACCGGAAAGCAGCTTGTGGTTGGGTTAAGGCACAACTACTGATTAGGGTCGCCCGAGGGAGGCTTCCACTCAGACAGCCTGGAAGCTGGGAGAGACAGCCGGAGACCTCCAGCCTGGCAGGCAGTCGTGGGAAAGGCTGCTACTCTAGGCCACTGGCGCTAGCCATGAGTTCAGTGAAGGTCACCTCCGTGTGCAAAGAGACGTGCTGGATCAGTTCAAGGCCCATGCGTACAAGGGCTGTTGGGCTCCCTATGGACGTCCCTGTAGAGCCCAGATGCCCGCTGTCTCCCCCGTCCTTCAAACCCTGTGGTTACGGCAGCTGTCTGTCTGTTTCACGCCACAAGAACGCAGACACCTCTCTCAGCGACCCCTCCGATCCACTCACATGACATTCACGAACCGTGGAGACACTCCTGACAGTTTCTTGAGGGAGTTAAAGTTGCACAACCCACAGCAAACACTTTCAAACACACAACCAACCAACCAACCAGACAAGTGTGTCCTGTAAAGCTTTCCTGCACTGACAGCCTGCCAGGACTGTCTCTTTCAACCCATCCCCCTGATCCTGTCTCCAGATCCTCTCGCTCCTTCCCAGATTTCCTGGTGCTCTGTTATGCAAAGTCATTCTGTTGTGCCCTAGCTGCTGTCCCTAAATTTGCATACCCAAACCCAAAATACAGCTTGGGTCAGTAAGCCTTGCTCCCTACAGGTTCTAGGGCCCACCCTCCTTAAGGTGACAATTGAGGTTATAAAGAAAGCGTTTATGTTGTCGCACCCACATAGCTACAAGCATACAGTTCAGGCGCTGGGTGGGTCAGTCTGATGAATCCCATCTACCGCCCGGCTCTGGACTCAGCATAAGAGTGCTCACTTTGGCAGCACATATACTAAAATTGGACTCAGCATAAGAGTAAAGTGGACAGCGGAGGACAGAGAGCTAGCTGTTTACACTCCAGCTTTGAGGCACATGCGGAGGGGTGGACATGGATGGGGAGGGAAAGGGCAAGAGGGGTTGGGGTCCGCAGGCAGGTTCCCGGGTGCGGGGCCGCCCCCAGCGCTGGCTGCGCCCCCCCCCCACCCCGCCGCCGCAGCGGGCATGATATAGCCCGAATGCAGAGCGAGGAGGAGAAATGGCTTTGTCTCCGCAGCCACCCACGCTCCGACTGCATTAAGGCTCACACTGGGACCACAATGACTTTTTGATGAAGTGGATGCAGCCTCCTGCAGGGGCCAACAGCCTCCTGGAAGGGAAGGGCTCAGCAAGAAAGCACACCCAGCTTGGCAGTACGCTCTCCTCTCGTCTGTCCTCTCCTTAAAGCTCATTTTCTGGAAGACGTTTTCATTCTTAGGTCCTCCATAGCTTCTCAATAAGCAGGGAGGGGAGAAAACCCAGTAACAGCGACAGGCCGAGTGGCTAGTTTCTGTGGGAACACCTATGGATGTCTACTGTATTGGGGAAGAAGCAGAACAAAGTGACTTTTATCTCCAGCTTTCCGAAAGCCTTTGTGTGCGGGAGAAGCTCGTTATTGTTGCATTATTAAAGGCCCCGCGAGCAGGGCCAAGGCTCGGATACGCTAGAGCTGTTCCAGGCAGCTTCGTCTCGCTCAGACTTTCATCCTGTGACCCAGCCTGACTCCTGGTTCATCGCGGCCCGGGAAGGGGGAGCGGGAGGGAGAGGCCAGGCTCTTCGAGAAGGTGCCCTGGGCTTCTCACCAAACTGGTCTGTCCAGTTCCCAGAAATCATTCTGAGCGTGATCCCTTTTGCCAATATTGTGTTTCCTAAGGCGCTAGCCCTGTAAAGTAGGGGGGAAAGCGGTTGCATAAGGACATTTCTAAAACCAGATTTCCCCGGGTTTCAGGCAGCAGCTTGCTCAGGGGAGGCTGGGAGGACCAAGTGTTTGGGATTCTGTGTGTGGCTGGTGGCTGAGAACTGAGGGTTGGGGTGGGGACTGCCTGGGGCACAGTTTGTCCAGTGGAGGTTTGCACGCAGGTTTGCTCTGGCTTGTCGCAGTGTCCTAGTCATAACACCTGTGAGCTTTGTCATCTGTCCCAACCCCCATTTCACAGAGGAGGAGAGGAAGCCCAGAGAGGCAGGGTGACTCATCCAAGGTCACTCCAGTGAACTGGAGTCCCCCTGAGATACCCATCACCTGGAAGCGAACTGAGCATGGGTGAGCGGTTGCTCCCCCGCCCATCCATAGTCACCAGAGCCCTTTAAGGGGCAGTGCCAGGCTAATGCTGGTGTGGGACAGGTAAGCCCCCCACAAGGCATGGACTGTCTTTTTCTTTTTATGTGGCACACTGCAAGTCTCAGGCATAGTTAAGAACTTCTTCTTCCGGACAAACCCTGAAAAAAAAAAAAAAATCAATGTCACATCCTCCAATCAGCTCCTCTGCACATCTTCTTGTGGAAATGTGGGAGAAGTCTAGCTGGAGAGGGTGCAGGGAGACAGGACAGCAACGAGCCACCATGGATGGTTGTGCAGCCCACGCACTGCCCAAAGGGCCTGGATGAGGGGCCACGCAGTGGCCAAAATCCAGCCTATCTTCTGCTCACCAGGGCTCAGCCCTGGCAAAGTGCTCCTCATCCTTAAGGTTATCCTTACGTAGAAACCCTTTCCTCTCTGCTGGCCCTTCCTTTGTACTTCCCACCTACCTCATTCCTATTCACTAAAACCCGCCCTTGTTTTGTTGTTTTGTCTTTTTAATTTACATATTCAGTTTTACTTTAAAGCCAGGACCACCACCCTGGTGATGACCCCTCCCTACACTGCACAGTTCAAAGCCACGGAGCCTGTCTTCAGGCTGCCTGTCCCACCTTCTGGACCTAGTCTCTTCCCATGATTCATCTGGCAACCTCTGTGCATGTGCCACTTCTTCGAGGAAGCCTTCCCTGACTGTTACTTTCTCCCCAAAACATCCCACCCCAGGGTGTGAGGTCCATCACCCCTAACCTAGGCACACCCCGTGGGATCTTTCAACACCTTGTGAAATGATTTACAAATCCATGTTCCCCTTAGATCTGCCCTGTCCATTATTTTAGGCACTGACCACATGTGGCTACTGAGTACTTGAACTGTGTCTAGTTGAATAGAGATGGGTTGTAATATAAGATGTAAAACACTTAGTATGAAAAAATAATGTAAAATATCTCATTGATCATTTTTATATTGATTACGTGCTGAAATGATAATATTCGGGACACTGGATTAAATTAAATATCTGATTAAAATTAATTTCACCTCTCTCTTTATATATATATATTTTTTGTAGTCACTAGAAAGATGTAAATTCTGTATGTGGCTTGCACTGGATTTCTCTTGGGCTGCTCTGCTTAGACTGTAAGCCTCAACAGGTCAGGGCCCACATCTTACTCATCTTTGGCCCCCAGCACCTAACGCAGGCACATGTTGGGTGCTGAGAAAGTCTGTATAGTAATATAGGTGTCACCTCATATGGTCACTGTCACTGCCTGCCTGTCTCTGCCAGGACCCTTTGTGTGCCCTGAGCACAGGGACCTGTCACAGCCCTCGGCAAGAGGAAGGTGCAGAAGAAATGTTTAAGAATGAAGGTAGAGGAAGGATCCTATCTAAATGTATTGGGTAGAGCATTTTGAACAATTTAATCTTGCTTTAATTCTATTTGGGGACCACAGATCGTATGGAAATATTTAAGGTGGGATAAGAGCGGAGTAGCTACAGCGACCCAGATGGACCTTCCCAAGTTAAGACAGAGGGAGCAGCAGAGGAGGAACTGGTCCAGCAAGAGGGTTAGTAGCTGTGTTCCCGGGACCAGCTTAGCAGTCTCTAAAATGAGGAGCAGACTTGTTAACAAGTCAGCAATTAGAGAACTGTTCTGGGCTATGCAAATAAATACAGGATAGAGGACACAGAAAATAGAAACTAACATTCTCATCAGTGTCAGCTCACAGCTCGGCCTATCCCCTTAGGTTTTGACCAATATACTGTGAACCTCAACTTCTCTCTCTCTCTCTCTCTCTCTAGATGTATACATAGATATGTATACATATACATATATACACACATATACATATATACATATATGTAAATATATATACATATATGTAAATAAATATATATTTTTAAATATAGAGATAAAACTGGCTCATTGTAAAAAAAAAAAAGCCCAAAAACCACAAAAAGGGCATAGTCAAATTCCTCTGTGATGCCATTCCAAACAGTAACCCAATAACCACTAATCAAACGTTGCTCTTACTTCTAGGCTTTCCCATCATACAGATTCTTTCTTTTTGCCTTTTTTTTTTTTAAACATAGATGAGATTATATTCTAAATATTGTGTACCTTACTTTTAAATGTTTAGGTATATTGTTGACATTTCTTCATGTCTGTATGTACAGATCTATTCCATTCCCTTTTAGCTGTAGCAGAATGTTCCACTTGCTTAAATAACTCCCTTATTTCTGGACATCAGCAGTAAGGTTAGATAGGTTTTTGCTCTTGGAAACAGGCTGCAACAAACATCCTCAGGCACGTCTTTGCAACTTTCATGTTTCCATAGGAACAAAAATAGTTTCATTCGTGTCCTAATGAAGATGGTACAGCTAATCAGAACAGGACTACCCGTATGTTTTTTAAAAAAACAGATTGGGATGGGGAGTGTGTGCAGGGGATGGTGATGGTAACAGTGGATGTTTGGGCTTGGTTTCGGGATTTTTGTAGTAATGAACACAAAAGTCCATTCAGCACCAATCTCATCTTCTAGCTCTATAATTCAAAAAAAAAAAAAAAAAAAAAGACTGCTTTTTAATCTAATCTAAAAGCTCAGTTTTGAATTGGACCATGTGAAGTTCAAGAACATTACCTTACCTATATCCCAGTAAGAATAGTAATTGGATACATCCTTCGGTCTGGCATTCACTGGGTCAGTTTCCACTTTTTCCTATTGAAGGACTTACAGGTTCTTTAATTACACAGGTAACTGTGGTTTGAAATTCAAAACAACAGTGTGTCTTTCATAATTCTCCTGAGAAAGAAAAATCCCAACAGCAAACAATGCCACTACGGTCTCTCCCCACCCCCGCCCCCCACCAGTTGCTATAGATCCCTTCCTGGCTCTGCAGTGTAGACAAGTCACTCATCTCCCCCAACCTGTGACATGGTACCGCCCACCTTGAATCATTATTTTCAGGACTAACGACAATTTATGTAAAACACAGGAACAAGGTACTTGTTCAAATAATGGCAGCTAGCCTTAGTTTTCATTGCAATTGGTAGGATTTAACAGCAAGCAAAGGAGATAAAGGTAGAATCCAAGAAATGTTAAGTAGTCACTTTGGGTATTTTTATTGGCTAATACCAATCAAGGGAGTACTGTCTGCCAAACTCTATGCAAATGATTTCACCTACATTGCTCTACTTAATTCTTATGACAGATTTAAGTGGAAAGTTATCTTTTCCCATTTTATAGATTGGAAAACTGAGACCCACGTTTAATGTTTAAGTGGTTTTCTCAGATTTATCAAATGAGCAAATGGATAAGCTGGTAATAAAACCCTGGTCATTTGGGGGCACCTGGGTGGCTCAGTGGGTTAAAGCCTCTGCCTTCAGCTCGGGTCATGGTCCTAGGGTCCTGGGATCGATGGAGCCCCACATCGGGCTCTCTGCTCAGCAGGAAGCCTGCTTCCTCCTCTCTCTCTCTTTCCACCTGCCTCTCTGCCTTCTTGTTATCTCTGTCAAATAAATAAATAAAATATTTAAAAAAAAAAAAAAAAAACCTCTAGTCATTTGGTCCCAAATCTATGCTTGTCCAGGTTCCAGACAGCTATCCACAGCACCAGACCACCTCATGAAGCCTTGGCAGTTTCCTGTCTTCTGCACATCCTTCTTCCCTGCCCCCACTCTGGTCATGGCGGCAGATCCAGGGTTCCTCTCTTGTCCTATTTGATTCTCTAGTATAAGCAGTTAGGACTCTCTCAGCTGCAAGTCAAAGAAAGGCAAGTAGCTCATCAGGAACAAAATTGGCTCCTGCATGGACAGTTTAAAGGTGGACTTGGGCCTCAGGCATGGTTGCACCCAGGGGCTCAGATAGTGTCAGCAGATTCTGTCTCTCTTTCCTGTCCCTGTGGGTTCTGGGACTGGCTTTATTCTCAAAGGGCCCTCTTTTGAGAGGCCAGAAGGGCCAGAAACCGTATAGCCCACAAGGCCAGGGGTAAAAAAAGAACACCCTTTCTCTCTCCCAGTGTCTGTATTATCTGCATATCAAGTCTTAGTGAAAATTCACATGCCCATTCCTTAATCAACCACTGTGACATGAGGTGTGGCATATCCTGTTGGTCAGATTCCCCTTTCAGACCCACCTTGATGACTAAGGATTTGGGGGTCAGCCTTACCTGACCTGTCACAAGGAATGATTCCACCTAGAACACAGGATCCTATAAAGAAAGGAAGCCGTCACTTGACCAAAGCCATTGATATCCTGTGCAGAATTCTTTCCATTTTCCCCTCAACAACTCACAAACCCTGTTTTTCGCCTGAGAAAAACTCATACTTTAGACACATAAAGATTCCATAATGGCTTCTCTTGTTAACATATTTATTATTTGACATCTGCAAATCCCACTGGACGTGATGTATCCTGCCCCCTCCCCCACTTCCCACCTAATTAGCATAATATAGCATCGTCACTTGTGCTGCTTTTAGCCGCAGTTACCAAAAGCTCTACCCAAAATAGCTTCAACAATGAGGAAAATGTCCTTTCCCGCATATCAGGAAGTCCCATGGGCAGTTCCAGAGTTGCCTGAGTCCGTGGCTCACACTCCCTCCATCCCCTCCGCCATCCCCAGGGTGGCAGTTTTGTCCTCAGCGTGCTCCTCTCAGGGCTGTGGGATGGCTACCTAAGTCCCGGGCACGACACCCAGACGGGACAGCATCCTGCAGAAGACAAAACCCCAGCGGCTCCCTGGTATTTCCCCTGGCAAGCCTGAGTCACCTAACTTCCCCTCACCTCCGCTGTCCCATGGATGAGCCCAGTGCTGTCTGCACTTTAATTCGTCAGAACTCAAGAAAATCAAAAGTTCCTCAGTCATACTAGTCACATTCCCATTATCAGAGACACTTCTATTGGATACCTCCCCAAATGAATTGCCAGCAAGGAGAATATAATTACTAGGACTGTTAAGACGACCATCAATAGTGGTACCATCATTGATATTTACCGGGCTCCAGTTTTGTGCCTCAACCTTGCAGGGGACTGGGAATGCAAGGTTAGGACTTGATCCTTATCCTCAAAAATATATCTCCTAGCAAGGGTGATAACCAGGTATGGACAACTACAGTGAAGAGTGACTTTCTTTAATGCTGGAAAACCAGAACCAACCAAAGGGCTGAGTGTTCTACTCAAGGACAGATTGTTTCTGGGGGAGAGCAGGGAAGGCCATCTCTAGAGCACATATGCAGCCATGGCATACAGGGTAGACTAAAAGTGGTTGCAGTAGACCAGACAAGCAAGAATGAAGGTTAAGCAAGTCTGGAAAATAGGAGACCAAGGTGGGCCATGTTGTCTTAAAGAACCTGAGTCCAACTCAGAGTTAAAAACAGACTGCATTGGTGAAATATCAGAATATTTTCATTTTTTTAGTTCTCTTCCAGTTCATAGTGAAACAATCATTG